>NC_142803.1:62540531-62595531 GCF_049724085.1 Artemia sp. Qi Xiang Cuo | reverse complement strand
TTTTCTATTATTTGCCAAAAGAAAGCTCACAGATGCGTGTTTATTTAAAAAAAATTTCAGAAATGATCATATTGAACCAATTTTCCAAACATCCAAGAGCTGTCCTTAGTTCTCTTATCTTCAATCTATTTAGAGGACTTAACAATATGGAAATCAGGTAGAAATGTCCCTAATATGGTATAAAAACGACAACAAGAAGCTCATACAACTTATGAAATTTCAAAAGTATTAGGTTCATCCCCATCAGCTACCAAAACTGAAGCAATCCTTTTGAGCAGATAAAACATAAAATCCATACAAAGTAGACACAAATAAATCAAAACTAGATTAAGTACTATGTACTTAAGCTCTTGGGAGTTGTTTTTTAGTAAAAACTGTCATGATATTCTGAAAAAAGAACTTTGCCCCAGGAAAGATGGTGCTTCACCAGAATACAACCACATGGTTCTCAACATTTGGTAAACCACAAAATTTTTTATACACCCTCCCCCATCAATCCTATATACTTTTCTTGGAATAAATGTCTAAAGATGTTTTCAGTTTACAATTCTTAATCCATGGACACTGATAATCTCTGCATGGAGATACCTATAAGCCACAAGTCCAAATGAGTCAGTTGTAAACTCATTTGTTTATCAAATGCTATTGATAGCCTGCTGGGCAACAAACTCATATTCAGGTTCCTAGTTTCCTTTAGGTGATTCACACACTTTAGTGCAAAATGGATTCCTTCTAATTCCTTTAAAACTAAACATTTACAATCTTTTGAGTTGACAACAAATATAACTAAAATTTGTGTTAGTAATTTCAACAAAATTTATGTTCAAACTCTCAAATTCAGTTTGATGATCAGCAATTCCTTCGAACCCAGAATAATCAATTTTAAAACAACTCTGTTGATTTAATGATGCTAATCTCAGATCTGGTGTTTTGCATATGCCAATTAATTCATCCGTATTTATTCTAGTACAGGTAAAATCAAGTGATTTAAGGGTTCTAACTTGGTTAAATCTTAAAAACATCCCAGAAGGGAAGTTTTTATTGTAGTGTTCTTAAGAAGGATAATCAAAATTTGGCATAGTCTTGGTCATTATGATGAATGAAGTATTAGCAGAATCAGGGAAATCCGGAGATCCAGGTGATTAAGACGTCTTAAACTCGCCAATTTTTTTGAATTTACGAGTTGAGTCAGAAAACAGTTCTTCTGAATAATAATACAAGGTGAGACTTACTAATGAAGTGCACCAAGAAATAAGTTTCGTATGAATTGTTAAGACACCTTTCGTCTGAATTTTAAATAATTCATTTTTTAAGGGCAAACTCCGATTAATGTAACTCGAATTCTTGTCAAAGGTAAAATACTTTACATAGTCGTCCCAAGGCTTCCAGCAATTCAAAACTTCTTCACTTTCTTCTTCTGATAATTCCAGTTTAGGTTCCAAAATAAAATATTCCTTCCAGAAAAAGTTTAGGTTCCAGAAAAAGTGTAACTTGCCGAAAAATATAGAAACTGGTCAATTTTTTTTGTCGTTCCATTGTTTGAGGAGGACACCTTGTCCCCCTCAAACAATGGAAAAATGTATTTACCCAATTCCATTTTTTCCTCAATTGATGCTATTGGATGTAAGCACTAAAGTAAAAATTGATAACCAAATAAAATAGGATGAAATAAATTGAACAATACTAAGTTGTTTTTTTTTTCTTTGCTTTCTTTTTCACAGATTTTTTCAAAACTATATTCCCTTAAACGTTGAAGAGTACCCTTTTTGTGGTAATTTTTATTGAAAATACTTTTTCTGGTGCTTCATTGAAAAAACCGACAACTTTGCCTCCCTCTAGATATGAAAAAATACATTTATTCCCCCTTCCCCCTTCCTTTTTGTCCTGAATTGACGCCACTATATTTAAGCACTAAACAAAAGATTGATACCCAAATAAAATAACAGGAAATAAATTGAACATTGAACGATACAGCTTGCACCATTTTTACTTTTTTACCTTTTGGTGTAAGTAAAATCTGTTGTGAAGGGCTTAAATGATTTAAAAGAAAAACTACCATAATGCATTTGATTCTCAATAAAATTATATTATTAGTGTCTAAAATTTAAGAGCACCCGCTTATATTTCGCTACCAATTAAACTCTTATGGCTTAATTAAGCCTCCAATAGGAGTCGAATTGCGCTTCGGCACTCAGATTTAACGTCATTCGATGAAAAAAAAAGTATCGTTGCTACCTTTTCATAATTTTTACCCTGATAAATTTAACGACTTTCTATTACAAGTTAAGAGGAATGTCGACATGTAGCGATTTGACAGCTAGTGCTTACTGAAATTACGAATCATTTTATCTAAGCCTGAAAGCTTTTAATTTGTTTAATTTTTTTTAACGAAAAACATTTGACCGTAGTTTAGTACATGTTACTACCCAGGCTAAATTTATTGGTGGTTGCGTCTTTTAAGTATTGCACAGTTTATCCGTTAAGGAAGAAATTTTTGCCACAGTACTGTGGTAGTTAATACTAGTTACCAATTAACTAATTTTCTACTAGATATCAAGTTACTTACCTCAATCAGTAATTTTTTATTTCCATTGTGGGGCTTTAGACGTTTAAAATTTTGGCATACTTAGAAATGTCTTCTAGGGGATTTTATTTTTTGGAGGAGTAGGTAAGGTGTCCTGTAGTTACTTAATTATATAATTCTTCTGTCTTGTAATTTTGTTTACCATTTTCTTTTAAGAGATAAAAAAAAAACCTTCCTCAACCTTTTACAGTATGTAATATTTTAAGCATTTGTAAATTAAGTACAATTCCAATTGAAAATAGAAACAATTTCTAGCGTATTGTGTAAATGTGCTCTTTTTAGAGGTAAAAAAAAGCTGGTTTGCTACCCTGGTTTGCGTGTAGGTTAAATTTGTTGTTGATTTGTCAGTAATTCTGTGAATGTTATGTTTATTAAAAATTGTTCAAATTTAGTTGCGTTCTAGTTTTAGAAGGAGCTTATTCAGATTAGAGCTTTATGGATGATCCAAATCCCCAGGGCTAGTCCTAAGGATCTCCCAGGAATAGTTAACAGAATTACGCCCTGGCAATATATGTTTTTTTTGTGAGGAAAGCAAAGTTTTGATGAGAAAAAGAACTCGTATTCTTAGACTGAATAACCTGTCAATTATACTCACCCCTTGACACAGATGGGGGGGGGGGGGGTGGAGAGAATATCATATGTCAGTACCAAGGTTTGTTGAAAGGACACCTCTTCCCTCCTTTGGAAGATTTGATTGGAAATTAGATTTTCCTGCGTTCTGAAATCCCAATAAAATAATCATCTGATTCTCTCCCATCGCACTCAGAGTCAGAACGGTGAAAACATGGTAAACACTGTTATTTTTTTAACTTTGTTTGATTTGAGGGTAATTTACGTCTGATGTTCCTATGAATACTCAGTTTCACAATAAATCAAATTGAAAACACGTTAAACAATGATAGGTTTAGGAAGTGGTATAAACTGAAAAAATCCAGGGAAAGGCCGTAGCTCCTTCCCCTTGATCTTAACAAGTACCTTTTATAGGGGCTATTTTTACTAAAAAAAATCTTTTGAGGGATTGTTTTCATCATAAAGGTTTTTTTGGTACTTTTGTTAAAAAAAAAGTTGTATAAAAACAATCCCCTTTACATTTAAAAAATATAATTACTCCCCCCTCCTTGTAAATTTTTAGTGGGTTCTGCACATACATCTTCATTTTAACCGTAATGTCACTGTTTAGTATAGATAACCAAAATGTCCACAAATGCTGCATTTTCAGCTTAAAAATAAAGAGAGTGGGGTTTATTTTGCATGTTCAAAATTAATATTTTCAGTTAAAATCCACCTCGAAGAGGTCATAAGAAATCATCAATGGAACACAACAACTTCCAATGTACACAGTAAGTTTACTTTATATAGATTTCGAATGCCTGCTAACAGTAAGACAAAACATCATTATACAGTTTGTCATGGATTAGAGGATAACTATATTTCTGAATTTTATACTCGGCTTCTGCACTGGAACTACGATTTAAGCTTGTTTAGCTCAAAAACTGAATGCATAGTTTTATACTTGTGATAAATAAATAAAAATGCTTTGGTCATAAATACTGAAATGAAGTCATCTTAAATCGTCCTAGCCGAACGGTTGGTGCGGTGGGTTAGAATCGAAGCTGAATGCACCCTTATTTCGAAATCTGTTTTAGCAGAGACACTAGTTGGTTCAGCAGTGACCCTAGCAGCCCATTTGATATACGAATATTGAGGGCAGAATACGAGAGACTGTGGACCACTTGACCACGATTGTACCACTTGAACCACAATACCATACTCTAGTATAATCAGTAGTGGCACTGGTGGCACTGTCCGATTTATCAGATAATGCCATGTAACTACGCTGGCTGTGCCACACCACGATACTGCTGGGTCCAAACAAGAACATTATATATTTATTTTACTTGGTTTTATAGCTGAATAAAACGTGAATTGTCCCTCGGCAAAATTCGAAATAATGTATGGCCGAAAATTCAAAGGGATTTGAAAACGATAGGGGTACAGAGAAATGAAGTAAAGTTTTGAGCGAACCATGAATCGTTCTTATCTGGATTCCCTCCCCTGGGATAATCAGATGAAGAAAAGGCGTTGTTATCAACTGAAGATGAAATTTATTTACTGAATAAGGATTGCCGGAAATAATTGTCGATTCCCATGAAGAGTAACAACTATGAATAGGGATAGGGCTACTGGACAATGGTTTGGGTGAAATATGAAGTGTTTGGGAGAGAGTATCCCCCAAGGACTCAAGATCAGAGAGGTAAAATCTTGGTAACAGGATCACAACTGACAACCAGTTGTCCATTGAGAGAATCGTCCATCATTTTTGGCTCCCAAAGGGACTCTTCCTCCACAAAAGATACGGAATCTCTCTTAGAATTGATAGGACTAAAACCCGATTCCTTCCAAAGTTTTTCCAATCACAACTGACATTCAATTATCTCCCAACTTTTCCCCAACCCCTTGTAGGTGGCTCAATTCCCTTTTGTTATCATATTGTTTTATTCCCCATGGGTCTTGGCCCTCTTTATCTCCTCCTAAAATTTATTTAATTTATGTTAGCTAGGCACAGCCCATCTAATTTTTTATTTTTCGCCACTGCAGGCTGAATCTTTAAAATTTGTCTCTTTTTTGCATTTTTTTTCTATTTACACTGTTCTCAGTTTTGTCATTCGCGCAAAATAATAAATCATCGTTAAATATGATTCGGCGTCCAGTGTCCACCATCTTTGACGGCCTTTCTTTATTGTAGTTTCGCTTTGCATCTTTTTTCTATCTTTCAGTTTTCTTTACTTTTACTGCAGAAACAAATATTTTTTTTATCAAATGGGAATTGAATTCCGGCATTTGGATTTTTATATTGTACTAAAAGTTCATGAACTTTACGAGGAAAAGCACGTAAAATAAATTTCGTCTTATTTTTCTCTGGTACAATCAGTCCTTCATTTTGTCAAATATTTTTTGTCATCTCATATTCGTTAAGTGTTCTCAAGTTTTCCAGTTTCCGGAAAAATTTTCACGAAAAATAATTTTCGCGCGTCTTTTTTCAATATTAAGCGGCTTAGCCACTTCTGCATCTCTATTTTGTGGATTATCAATATTTCAAACTGGTGTATCAAGCATTTGATTTTTTTGAACAGGTTGGCTCAGCCTCCCATTTTTTTGTGCTGGTCCACCTTCTCCCCTTGTCAATGTTGCATGTTTTTCCGTCTTAGTGTAGTTTTGTAATTTTCCCCCTGTTAAACAAGTCGCTTTTAAGGATAGGAGATTTCTGATATCTCCAAAGTCTCCTCCTACTAAAACATCCACTGCTATAGTAGGTACTAAGCCTACTCTTATCGTTTTTCTTCGGACTGTTCTGTCGTTCTTTGTAATTTTTATTCCAACTCAAGCAGACGGGCATGGGTGTTTATCTCCATAATAAAATAATGTTGTAATCTTATTTATATGGTCTATCTCCAGTTTATTAATTAGTTCAGTTCGCACATAAGTTTGGTCACTGCAAGAATCCATTGCCATTTCAACCAATTTCCCGTTCACATTTCCGTATATTTTATGCGACTCTGCAAATGCGTAATTTTTTCCCTTATTATGGGTCGTGGCTCAGGCTATCGTTTTATGTGGTTTTTGGTTATATTTACTGGGGTAGTTTCTTGCAAAATGCCCCATAGTACCACAGTTATAGCAAGTTAATTCTCCTTGCGCTGTGTTATAGTGCTTAGTTTTGTTATACTCTCTATATTGAAATATGTCTGTGTCCACAATTTCCTCTTTTATTTCGGTTCACTTATTTGCAATTTCCACCATTTCTTCGCTTGTTTTTATGTTCTTTATCTTAGGTTATTATCGCCCATGTTTCTATTTCATGGCCTCTCATATTACCGGGTGTGCTCCTTCCCAATTGTATTCTTTCTGCTTTCATATTTGTTTCTTTTATATGGGCCTCTCTATCTCGGAATGGTTCCTTTGGAATCTTCTGTATATTCTTTTCTTTGTCTACGGTTTGTACCATTTTACGGTTGGAGATCGTCCTATTAATGATTGTGTTTTGAAGTTTCCCCCTTCATAGTGTCAGAAATGTCTGTTTCAACCCCTGAGTGATATAGGGTTCCAGCCGATGGTTGATTCCTTAGGGTAGCTCCGGCGGGAGTCGCATTCAATTGTGGATCTGGACACGATTTTTGGTTTACCGCAGTAGCTTTTTTCGAATTCATCTAATTCTATTAACACTTGTCCCTTTTCTGACCTTTTGTGAATCTTTTGGTCTTCTGCCATTATTTCAGAATTCTGTTAACATCAAAATACTTCTTCAGTCTCAATGAAAATTCTTTTACCTATGTAACTTTCATTCTTTTCGTGAAAATTTATTGCGTCTCAATAGTCGATTATTCCACAAGCTAATTAGTCACGTGATATATTGATTCGTCATTTTTTATTGGCTAACTAGGCACAGCCCATTTAGATCTTAATAATATTATTATTTGATTCCGTGTTGTTTTCTTTTTCCGTAATCTTTTTATATGTAATCACAATAGGCTACTCAGTAGGCTAAATTAAATAGTCTCTTCGAAAGCCGGGAATGATTTTACAATCGGTTTTACCGATAGGACCTTTATTGCTGTCACCACTATTCTGGTGGTATGTTACCGGTGTCACCGGATATTAGCGCAAAAATGGTGCATCGCCACTTACTGGAGGGGAAGCCTCGCTGGTGCCAAATATTGTAATGGAATGCCCGCATTTACCACTACTGTTCCGTAAATATAGAGTATGTTAATACCCAATTACGGTATACCCTGCTCCAGGTTATGATAACGTGATCATAGTAAATGAACCCCCCTGTAGATTTGATAATGACAGTATTTCTCGCAACTCTTTTCCTACCTTGACTGGGTCTCTGGTAAAATAGTCTACACAGCTGTATAAAATAGCTTACTTGTAATCGTCCAAAAGAATTTCACCAAAAAAACACACATATAAACTCTTAAGAAAACAGACTCCCAAACGAGGTCTCAATTTAGACTCTCAATACAGACTCAAAAATAATATTTTGGACCCTTAAAGAATATTGGCACTTGGGGTGTGGCTCAGTGTAACGCAGACCAATCAAGTTTATCAGGTCCCTCAATTGAATTTTCCCTAAACATATTTTCAAAATTAATGACTTGAATTTTAGCAAGCCCATGCGATTACTCATACTGAATTATATTCCAGTCAATTTATTTTTTCTTGCAAAATCGTTGCATTGACGACAAGAATTAACTTACGATTGAAAATTATCTTGTAGGCAGATATAATTACAGAAAAGAAAAACAGGTCAAGAAAAGAAAAATAGGTCATTTGTCACCCTCTTCCTGATATATGTGAACGACCTCTACCGACTTCTTAACACCCCAATTCCCGATGTTTGCTGTGGATTGTGTCACAAATGTCACTCTCAGACTATGTCGGTGTCCACATCCGATAGTTGAGAAGAACTGGTAGCATTTGCAGATGACACTTCTCTAGGTGCTGCAGCTCCAGATGAGTCATCCCTTATTCTAAAGCTTCAAGCAATAACTGAGAAGATACTCGATTGGTTTGACATAAATAAACTAGCTTTAAATGTAAATAAGTCTTACCTTCTTATTTTTTCCCGTACAGGTGTGAGCTGCCCCACAATTACTGAGCATCCTACACAAAGAGGCTCCATAAGTCGCCCCCCGGATCGATATGTGCGAGTCCTGGGAATTCTGTTGGATGAAAATTTATCGTTTAAGTGGCACGTTCAAGTAATAAGAGTGAAAATTTCCCGTGGACTTGGAATCATCCGTAAATTAAAGCGTTTATTTCCTTTTTCTTATACTCCGTCTTTTATATTTCTCTCTCATTTTCCCTTGTATATGTTACTGTTCGTCTGTGTGGATGTCTACATTTTCTTCTGTACTTGCTCCTGTTCATGTTCTTCATGAGAAAGCGGTAAGAGTTCTCCAGTCGACTACACACACTCCTGTTGATCTCCTTAACATTAGATATATTTATGTTATATCTCTATCTTCGTTGGCATATCAATTCTTCCACGGAGATCTCCCATTTTGTTTGTCTGGACTACTTAAACTAGTAGGGCACGTAAATTTGTATGCAGTTTGAAACTGGGAGGATGTGATGATTCCGGCTACTCCCTCGTTTCGTTCAGACTTTGGTCTGGTCGTGACTGTGGAACGTGCTTGGAACTTGGTTCCTGCAGAGATTCGTCAGTCACGAACACTTGGCTCCTTTAAAAGACAGATGAAAAGTTCCTTATTAAAGGTAAATATTAAACAATTTATAGTTGTTTTATGGTGTTTTTTTTTTTTTTTTTTTTTTTGGGGGGGGGGGGTTTGTTTTTTTGTTGGCGTTGGATCCTCGATGATGTAGATAATTTTTTTTTTTTTTATTTTCGGGTGATAGGAGGGTCGCTGTTTCGTGTGGACTGTCGGTGATTTTACTTCTTTTCCTTATCGATTTATAAATTAGACATTGTTTAGTATTGTTTATGCCAAGTTTTAATATTAGTCATTTATTCTGTGTCGTTTCCCAAATTCGGGCCATTGAGCCCTTTGGGATATTGTTTTTGTTATTGTTATTTATGGAAATCAATGGAACTTGAACTTGAACATTTATCCGAATATAAAAGAAACAAGGAGTGGAACGCCAACAATGGAGTTTACAAATAGCCAAAATTCGCAATTAGTCTCTTCGGCAATTCGTCTTCTTTCAAAGCACTTACTGTCACAATTCGTAACTTTTAAAGTTTTTTTTTCTTTTTAGATCCTGTTGAAGGGTTTTAAAGGTTTCCTAAACAGTAAGGACATCTTGTCTTCCCAGAGTTGCTGTTCCAAACGTATAATCATTTGAACTTTCAGTTCACCAGAAGTTGTAACTTAAATCAAGAAAGTTAGCTGTGAATTTGTCTTGATTGGTGAATAATGGACCAGACTAAACTTTGTTATCCTGCGGTTAAGGACGGTAATTTATTCGTTGCAATTTTTCTTTGAAATTCCTATTTTAATGTACACTAATTTTTCTTGAGGAAAATAGTCAAGAAACTTTTAAACTTTTAAAATAAACCAATGTTTAGAAAGTAATATTACTTCTACTGAAAATTGTCATTACCATGAGGATTGTTGTTATTGTCCTAACAATAATGATTACTAAAAAGAACTAGTGAATTTAGATTGCAGTTTAATTGGTATTGGTATTCGTTCCAGAAGGTCTTGTCAATTTTGAATTTTTTAAGGTTATAAAATCAAAAACGTTTAAAATGCATTTGTTTTTGGTTAAGTACAAGTTTGCAGTCGTTTGACTTAATTATTTATTGTAACTTTGTTATATTTTGTTTTCATAAATTATTGATATACATTTTTGTTTTTTATGCTGGAATTAGCATTTGATTATTTCTGCTTATCATTTGTTTAATGTAGCTCTTTACTTTTCTTAAATTTTGTTGTTGTTGTAAAACTTGTATTTTTTTTACATCGAGCCTCAATATGTCAACATAATACTGCAACTGTCCGAGGCAACGCCATAGCGTCTCTTTGCCTATAGTATAGAGCAATAAGGCTTCAATATTTTTTTCCAGTGGCACTTCATATGGAAAGGGTGGCTGGATAAACTTAGTAGGGGGCTCATTCCATCGGGAATCAAAATCTATAGTGTCTTTTTAAGAGTAGAAGGTGATCGGAGGACAATTAGCTCCTGCTCCCTACGCCCTTGTTTTCTAAATTTTATCTGATCAAAATTTTGAGATGGCTATTTAGTTCATAATAGTCCAAAGGTCAAATAGCTATTCTGCGGTTGTTAATATCTCCCACAGCCCGGGGCAAGGGTTGTAAGTTATGCGAGTTGGTGATTGTCACGGGGAATGGGTGGTAATATAAGCTTCGGAGGAGGCTCAGCTGATTTGAAACCAAAAGTTCTTGTTCGGTTCCCCTTTTAAGATTCATAAATAACCAGAGGCCAACCGTCCTTCTTCCCTCTCCCCTCAAATGCTTCCCATCAAAATTTTGAGAAAGTAAGTTTTTTTTTCAAAAATGTCCGAATTTTAAATAACTATGCTTTCGGGTTTGACACCCCCCCAGCCCTAGAAGCAAAGACTTTATGTATGTTTTGCAAGTTTATCATTCTTAACATTTACGTTTCTTATGGAAGGGGTGGTCGTTTCAATTTCGGAGGGGCTCTTTCGATAGGAAATTAGTTTTTCTAGTGACCTTTTTAAGAGTCAAATCCTATAAGTCAAATCTTTGATCTTAGAAGGTGACCAGCTCCCCCTTCCCCAAATGCTTTTGATCAAAATTTGAGATAGGCATTTTGTTTAAAATAGTCCAAAAGAAAATAAATATGCTTCTCGGCTTGTCGAAACCCCCTAATGTCCCCAACACAAGTTCTGCAATCCTTTAGACATGGCCAGTTATTAATGTTTTAATAATTTGTTTTTGTATGTCAGGTTGCCTTCAAATTGCTTTCTTATGGAAAGGGTGGCTCGATAAACTTAGTAGGGGGCTCATTCCTTTGGGAATCCAAATTTAAGAGTTCCCTTTTAAGAGTAGAAAGTGATCGGAGGACAATTAGCCCCTACTACCCACGCCCTTGTTTTCTAAATTTTATTTGATCAAAATTTTGAGATGGCTATTTGGTTCAAAACAGTCCAAAGGTCAAATAGTTAGTCTGGGGTTGGTAATATCTCCCACAGCCCGGGGCAAGGGTTGTAAGTTATGCGAGTTGGCGATTGTCACGTGGCATGGGTGGTATTATAAGCTTCGGGGGAGGCTCATTTGATTTGAAACCATAAGTTCTTGTTCGGTTCCCCTTTTAAGATTCAAAAATAACCAGAGGCCAACCGTCCCTTTTCCCTCTCCCCTCAAATGCTTCCCATTAAAGTTTTTAGAAAGTTAGTTTTTACAAAAATGTTCGAAAGTTAAATAACTATGCTATCAGGTTTTGCACCCCCCCCCCTAGCCCTAGGGGCAAGGACTTTACGTTTCACAAACTTCTCATTCTTAACAGATAAGTTCCTTTCGGAAGGAGTGGTCGTTTCAACTTCGGAGGGGGCTCTTTCAATAAGAAATTAGTTTTTCTAGTGACCTTTTTAAGAGTCAAATCCTATAAATCAAATCTTTGATCTTAGATGTGACCAGCTCCCCCTTCTCTCAAGCCTTTTTATCCCCAAATGCTTCTGATTAAAATTTGAGACAGCCATTTTGTTTAAAATCGTCCAAACGAAAATAAATATGCATCTTGGCTTGTCGAAAACCCTCAATGTCCCCAACACTAGTTTTGCAATCCTATAGACATGGCCAGTCATTAATGTTTTAATCATTTGTTTTTGTATGTCCAGTTGCCTTCAAATGTACTTACTTGCACTTGGATCAGGACACAAGCTATGTAGCTCTCCCTGGCGACAGGATCTGGCAGATTGTTGAATTCCACAGGTTACTTTCTTTGGTTAATGGGGCGATAATTTCAAGCCATGAAGGGTCTCACCTGTGACTATATCTCCGGAAACCGCCAGTTGGCTTGAAGGTCAGATTTGACTGTGTTAAGCCAAGTTTTGGCTTGTTTTCCATGTTGTTTCCTCCACTCAGATGCTGGTTTGCAGTATAGGCTTTGATTTGGGAAAGTGTCGGCCGGTCTTCGGCAAACGTGGCCGAACCAGGACAGGCGACGGCGTTAAATGATAGATGTGATGTCATACTTCTAGTTACATCTTCGGTGGTTGATCGTATTTGGGGCTCGGTTGCTGAGTCGTAACCCCAATATGCTCCTCAGGCATTTTTGTTCAAAAGTGTTGAGGACATGTGCCTCGGTGACTTTTAAGGGCCACGTCTCACCGCCGTTTAGTAAGACTGATCGGGCAAGGGCATCGTAAATAAGAATTTTTGTTTTCCGGCAGATTATCTTCCTTTTCCATAGCGGCTTCCACAGCTGTGCAAAGACAGCGGAAGCTGATGCAATGCGGCATTGGATTTCTTCGCTACATTCGCCGTTAATGTTAATATATGATCCGAGTTACTTGAATTTACAACTTCAATCTGCCTATGGTTGAGGATCATAGGGGTAAAGTATATATCCGGGGCATTAGACATAGCTTTAGTCTTGTCAATATTAATCTTGAGCCCCACTGGGGCAGCAACTTTGGAGACTTTCAGAAGCATTTTCTGGGCTTCGCCAACAGATTTGCCAAGAACAGCAACGTTATCGGCATGATCCAGGTCGGTGGTACTGAAATCAGGGCTAACCTTAACTCCTTCGAAACTTAGCATTACTTTTGTGATCACCCAGTCGACGACAAAGTTGAATAATTCAGTAGAGAGTATACACCCTTGCCTCACACCGAAATCGATATCAAATAGCATAGAAAGTTCTCCGTTCACCTTGATGCAGGCTCATGTGTGTTGATAGTGTTGACAGCACCCCAAACTGAGGGATTGTCGATGTTTCAACAGGTAGTCGGCTAGTTCACATTTCGTCGGGGTCACCGTAGCCTCCGACGCATCACTTGCCAGGAATGCCGTAGCCAAAGTTGTTTTTTTAATTCTTTCTGCCATTTCCATCATTTCGTGGGAATATATTTAACCGACGGGTCCCAAATCCGACTTTAATACTGATAGACTATTTGACTTATCATTACTCTATGGCTATTTACCATAGTTCTGCGCTAGGGTGGATGATAGACTATCTATCAACGAGTGAAATGAATAATCTTTTTACAGTTCTAAAAAATTTATGCCAACTTTGTCTCTCACAGAGACCATATGTCTTGGCTTCACTCTAATTAGCTATGGCTCTCAAGTTTGTCATCACTTTCACCAAGTTGATTTTAATTTAAAATTGCGCAAATTGTAAATCTTATGCTGTAATCTACGAAAGTTGCCCATTCCTGACACTTAAGATTCTTATGGAAGGGGTAATCGTATGATCTTCAGAGGAGATTCATTCAGTTTTAAACTTAAAGTTCTAGTACCCTTTTTAAGAGTCAAATGTGGTCGGGGCCTAACCAGCTACCCTTTTTTTTCTCCAAATGCTTTCGATCAAAATTTTGAGATAGCCATTGCTTTCATAATAGTCTGAGGGTCAAATAACTGTGCTTACGGTTTCTACACAGCCCCCTGGGCAAGGGCTGTAGGTTATGCAAGCTGCTCATTGTTAACACGCAAGGTCTTTATGAAAAGTGTGGTCGTAGAAACTTCTTTGGGGGCTCATTTGATAGGAAAGCAGAAAATGATAAGAAGGCAACTAGCCTCCTCCATATACTTTTTTCCCATAATATATTCAATCAAAATTTTGAGATGGCCATTTTGTTCATGACAGCCCAAAGAAAATTAACTATGCCTCTAGAGTTGACAAAACTTCCCACATCCTGTTTTGGAAAGGCATGTAAGTTATGTAAATTTCCCGTTGTCAGTATATATGCTTCCAGGGGTGACTACAGTCCTCGGGGTAATGTCTGTAAGCTTTGCAAGTTTTCCACTATTTACATATAAGGTTTTTTGGATGGGGTGGTCGCATAGTCTTTGCAGGGAGCTCATTCAACTGTAAATCAAAATTTCCATGTATCCTTTTAAGAGAGGGTAACCTACCCATCTCACCATGTGCGTCATTCCCCTCCCACCAATACATCCGATAAAAATTTTGAAGTTTTCCATTTTCTTTCAAAATCGTCCAAAGGTCCAATAATCATGCTTCTGGCTTTGAACTCTTCTTGCCAGTCCCGAGGCAACGGCAGTAAGCTTTGTAAATTGCTTTTTGTTTATATATAAGGCTCTTGTGGAAGGGATGGCCGTATAAACTTCGTAGGGTGTTCATTCGATTGGAAAGGGAAAGTTGTAGTGCCCTCTTTAAGAATCAAAAGTGATGGGAGGGTAGCCAGCCCCTCTCTTACACCCTATTTTCTCTAAATGCATGAGAAAAAAATTATGAAATAGCTATTTTATCAAAAATAGTTCAAAGGTGTAATAACTTTACCTCCGGGGTTGATGTCCTTGCCCTCCCCTGAACTCTGAGACAAGGGCTATATGTTTTGCAATTTTGCCCTTTAATTGTGCAATTTGACAAGAGGCTAGGAATTTTTGTTTTAAAAGAAATTGTGGTTGATCGTAAGTCTAGAAAATGGCTTTGGATATTAAGATGAAACTTTAAGGAAACGTTAGAGGGATGTTGAGCCTAATCAAAACACATTATGCACTTGCTGGTTGTGACAAAGAGAAAGTCAGCAATGTATAAGGAACGACTAAGGTAGAAAGTTAAAACTTTCAAGGTATGTTGACAAGATATTGAAAAATAATTGGAGGGTGCCCACTCCCCCTTCTCTTTGCCCTTTTTAGCTGCCCTTCTGCTCAACACTGATCAAAATTTTCGAATTGCCATTTCGTTAAAACTAGTCAAGAGGTCTAATAGCTATACTTCCAGGTATGTTATAACCCCCCCCCCCCATATCCCCACGGCAAGGATTGCAAATTAGGCAATTTGCCTATTGTTCACCTGCAGGATTTATCATTAGGAAGAAGGTAAATTTACGTTTCTCTTTGTAATTGGAAAGGCTGAGAGCATTATGGTGAAACTTTGGATAATGTTAAAGGGTATGTTATTCTAAATCAAAGGACAATGTGCATCCAGTTTATCAAAAAAGGAGGATTTGTAATATTGTAGGAACTGCTGATAACTTACAAGTTGATTCTTTCAGGAATTGTTGAGGGTGATGTTTAAAAGTGTTCGAAGAGCTTTTTCCCATGCCCTTTTTAGTTTCCTTTTCTTGTAAAATATTTGATTAAAATTTTGAAATAGAAATTTTGTTCAAAATAGTCAAAAGCTGAAACAACTATGCCTTCTGGGGTGAATAACTCTTCATAGCTTTAAAGAGGGATGCAGATCACAATAAAACACACTATGTGGGTACCTAGTATATAACCCATATTCCAAAGAACAAAGCTGTATGTAAACAGTGAGCAAATGACATGTCTCACTGCTCTTGCCCTAAGAGCTTTGTTTGATCGTATCATTCTCAGAGGGATAGTATTAGAACCATTCATGCATGTGGAACAATATGGCCTTAAAAATTATTATCAGATATATTAGGGATGGGCAGTAAACAAGAGTTTGAGAGGGGAGGGGGTTTGTTTCTTTCAAATCACTTTTGACTGTTAAAAAGGACAATAAAACTTATAATCTTCAATTAAATGAGCCTCTTGTGAAGTTTCTGTGACAACTCCTTTCATACGAAGTGCCTTGAAGAAAAAAGAATACGGCCTTGGATTTTTACAATTCCCACCGGCGGTGCTTATCTTCGTTTCAAGGAAATCCAACAGGGGCCTTGTTGGAAAATTAAATAAATATTAAATAGAGCCAATTTTGCTATTTACGTTGGCGTGAAATTCTGATGTGAGTTTACTTTGTTTTTTTTTTTACAGAAGTTGATGACGGACTCCCAAGCGATAACGGAAATGTTCTTAGATGTACACCACTAATTTTATTGCCTAAACACGAATGCAACCCTTATATTCCTTGTTCAAGCACATCTGTAAAGCTCGAGCCTGATTTTGATCCTCTCAAACTTGAGTCAAATACTAGCCAGGACATAGGTATGTTTTCAAATATACTAACCTTAATTTTGTCCATTTGCATGTCTAAAATCGATTAAAATCAAGACTTTACTTGAGAACAGTTTGTAATTATTCTTTTGACACAGGCCAAATATCGCTCTTTACTAGGTCGAAGCACCTTCTGCAATTACTAAGTGAAATATTTCCTTATGGGATTTCTTCTGGTTGTTTTTGTTTGGAACATCAAGTACTGACGCCTGATTGTATCCTCAGAACGTAAGTTTGTATATACAAAAAGGTCAGTGGTCTTGTGTTCACTCTCTTAAAATATTTCTAAATGTTAAATGTGTCTTCTTACCCATGGTAAGTTTTCATTGGAGAAGTTTGCCTAACGAAAATCCTGGCGTCCTTAGGTGACATCTGTATTATACATTTTTGTTCGAAGCATTTATCTTTTAAATGAGATGTTTTTTTTTTTTTTAATGTATGTAAAACCATGGCACACTAAGTAATTATTGTTTTTCAATCCTCACTTTCCTAATAAATAAATATTTGAGAGATGCTTTTTTGTTTGCTTCAGGGATAAATTGTTTTGTGAATGTTAAACTTGACTGTAAAGAAATGGAATTTGAAAGAGAGAGTAGTCGCCCTTAAAAGAGCCTTGGATTAAATAGCGAGTAATGACAAGTTATTTGTAAAGCACAACCCTTCTGAACAGAATCCAAAACTCTAATTCTTATATCAGATAAAAATAAACGCACACTTTGGTGTTTTCGTTTCTTTTATCTAGCGGGTAAAATTGTGTGTTCCCTCTAGTCTTGTTTTATTGTTTTTAAAATTTCTGTTATGTTTGCCCCCTTGGAAAAGTAATTCTATGATAAGTGCAAATTACTGTATTTCTTATCTATATCGGGCAAGACAGAAAAGAAATATGGAGTTTTGGCATAGTTTGGTTAAGGAAAGGGCCACTGATATTTTTCTTTAATAGTGTTTTGCTCTATTTGTGTCTTTTTTGTCCCTATTAATGTTTATCTATAGAATTTTTCTTGTTGTTGTTCCTTTTTTTCATTACTCCATTTGTGATTTTGTATATTTAAAGTGGGCAACAAAACACATTCATTCATTCTAATAGGTTTTGATTTCAACTTCTGCCAAAAAAAATGTGTCTGTGATTGATTGCACAAGATACCAAAATAGTATTTGAAATGATTTTAAAAAAAATTATTGTATATAATAATAGAAGGAAAATAGTAAAATAAGAATTTTATTGTTTTTGTCCTGTTTTTTAATTTTTAGTGTTCCTTGGGGTTATTTTAAGACCAACAGGAGTGGGAGGGTACAAATTAATGGTTTATTATTTTGGGGAATATATAAAAAAAGTAAAATAGTGTATTCACTTTTTAACTTGTTCCTTGCCACCTTGTTCGCATTTTTGGAAGGTCATCTACAGCTCTAATTTCTTAAAGCGAAAAATGCTTTAATTCCAAAGTTGCTCATTCAAACCTATGAGCAGATGGAAAGTCGAAGATTTTTCGAAAACAGAATTAAACTGCCCCAAAACTGTTGCCATTTTGATCGAAATTATGCATTGTAATTTAACATGTATGGAAGACCTAAAATTACTTTGTGCAAAATGATGATATTCTACAGTGTGAGAATTTTCATTCCACTAAGGACTAGAAAAAAATAAAAGTTTCTGTTTAAAAATTTGAGCTCGCTATAAAAATGCTGATTTAAAAAAAATGCTAAAAAAAGGATGTCAAATTCCCATCATGTGAATATTAACTGCTTGATGATAATCTATAATTTGATATACCAAATATGACCTAAGCAGAATCACAGCAATATAATTTTGCTAGTCAAATCGTAAAAATGATTACTTAAGTTTACCAGAATTTTATTCTAGACACCGTTCCAGTGCTGTTGTTTGATACTTGATGCTTATTATAAACAAGAAAATGAAATACCTAGTGCATATACCTAGCACCTAGTGCCAATATACCTAGAAAATGAAATATCAAAAAAATGCTAAAAAAAAGAATGCCAAATTCCCACAATGTGAATTTTAATTGCTTGAGGGTAATTTATAATTTGATATGCCAAATATAATCTAAGCAGAACTACAGCAATATAATTTTGCTAATCAAATCGTAAAAATTACTATGTAAATTTACTGGATTTTTATTCTAGACACCGTTGCAATGCTGTTGTTTGATACTTATTTTAAACAGGAAAATGAAAATACCTAGCGCAAATAGCAAACCAACTCTGTGTCTTGTACATGCAACAATTTCTAACTTGGAACTTGGAGCACAAATTGAATTCAAACTGACGTGTGACATAGATCTGTTTACGGAGACCGGTGCACCAGAAAAATTGAAACCTTTCGAATCTTTTTAAGAAAAATATAATGATCTGTCATGATAAAATACAAGATCTGTCTTGTGTTTAATACAGCATACAATTTCTGCCAATTTTAATCTGAAATCGCCTGGAAACAAGTCTTAAACTATCATAAGCTTTAAAACATTTGAACTTGCTTTGAAGCTACTGATATCATTGGAGAAAAAAAAATAATGTTTAAAAGGAAAACTTGAAATTCTTTGGTATAAATTTAACACTTGAAGATAATTTATAATTTTATTCTGTTAAACATAATCAAAAGCTCAATCATATATAAATTTAATTTTGCAAGTGAAATCGCAAAGTAACTCTTTAATTAGGATGTATTTTTATCTAGATACAACTGCAACAGCGGTGTTTGATCTCCGAAAACAAGGAAATAAAATACATAACACCTCTGGTTTAACCACTCTTAGTCTGAAACAAGAAACAATTTCAGATTGTGAGCATGGAGCACAAAGTGGCATCGAACTAACGCATGACATAGATTTATTTAGGCAAAACGGGGAGCCAAAAAAATCGGAACCTCTGGAGTGTCAAGTATTTGAAAAAAGCTTCACTTCTAGCTCCAATTTCTCAAAAAATCAACAAAATCATACTGGGGAAAAGTCATTCGGGTGTCAAGCATGCGAAAAAAGCTTCACATAAAGTTCCAATTCAAATAAACACCAAAGAAGGCATACTGCTGAAAAGACTTTAGAATGTCAAGTATGTGAAAATAATCTTTCTTCTAATTATGATTTATCTAGACATAAAAGAACGCATCAAAACCAACGAAATCATACCGGGAAAAGTCAATCAGGTGTCAAGTATGTGAAAAGAACTTCACATCAAGCTCCAATTTAGGTAAACACCAAAGAAGGCATACTGATAAAAAGACTTTGGAATGTCAAGTATGTAAAAAAAACTTTTAATTCTAATTATGGTTTATCTAGACATCAAAGAACACATGCTGGGGATAAACCATTCGAGTGTGACTTATGTACAAGAAAATTCAGCAAAAAGTATAGTTTATCTGTTCACCGTAGAATTCATACGGGAGAGAAACCCTTTAAGCTTCAAGTATATCAAAAAACCTTCAATTTCCAATCGTGATTTATGTAGCCACCAAAGTACGCATACTGGGGTGAAACCTTTTGTGTGTCAAGTATGTGAAAAACGATTCACAGTTAGTTCAGCTTTATCGAAACACAGAAGCATTCATACGGGAGAGAAACCTTTCAAGTGTCAAGTATGTGGGAAAACTTTCACTTCTAGTTCTAGTTTAACTACACACCGAAGAACTCATACGTGAGAGAAACCTTTCGAGTGTCAAGTATGTGGGGAAACCTTCGCTTCTAGTTCTAGCCTAACTGTACACCGAAGAACTCATACGAGAGTGAAACCTTTCAAGTGTCAAGTATGTAAAAAAGCTTTACATCTAGTACTAGATTATCTGCACACCGAAGAACTCATACGGGAGTGAAATCTTTCGTTTGTCAAGTATTTCAAAAAAGCTTCAGTTCTAGGAGAAATTTATTTAGGCACCAAAGAACGCATACTGGGGAAAAACCTTTCGAGTGTCCAGTGTGTGGGAAAACCTTCGCTTCTAGTTCTAGTTTAACTATACACCGAAGAGATCATACGGGAGTGAAACCTTTCAAGGGTCAAGTATGTGAAAAAAGCTTTACTTCTAGTACTAGATTATCTGCACACCGAAGAACTCATACGGGAGTGAAATTTTTCATTTGTCAAGTATTTCTAGAAAGCTTCAGTTCTAGGGAAAATTTATTTATGCACCAAAGAACGCATACTGGGGAAACACCTTTCGAGTGTCAAGTATGTGAGAAAACCTTCGCTTCTAGTTCTAGTTTAACTATACATCAAAGAAATCATACGGGAGTGAAACCTTTCAAGTGTCAAGTATGTGAAAAAAGCTTTACTTCTATTACTAGATTATCTCCACACCGAAGAACTCATACGGGAGTGAAATCTTTCGTTTGTCAAGTATGTCAAGAAAGCTTCACTTCTAGTAAAAGTATATTTATGCACCAAAGAACGCATACTGGGGAAAAACCTTTCAAGTGTCAAGTATGTGGAAAGAACTTAACTTCTAGAGGTAGTTTATTAATGCGCCAAAGAACGCACAATGGGGAGAAGCCTTTCAAGTGTCAAGTATGTGAAAAAACTTTCTGTTCTAAAGACAATTTATCTCCGCACCTAAGAACGCACCCTGGGGAAAATCCATTCGAGTGTGATGTCACCCTAGAGCATAATTATTCAGCACACCGTATAATTCATCTAAGAGAGAAACCTTTTGAGTATCAAGTATTTGAAAAAACCTTCACTTCTAGCTCTTGCTTACCCACGCACCGAAGAACTCATACGGGAGTAAAACCCTTCAAGTGTCAAGTGTATGAAAAAAGTTTTACTTCTAGTACTAGACTATCTCGACACCGAAGAACTCATACGGGAGTGAAACCTTTCGTTTGCCAAGCAGGTCGAAAAGGCTTGAGCTCTAGGAGAAATTTATTTATGCACCAAAGAACATACTGGGGAAAAACCTTTCGAATGTCAAGTATGTGGAAAGAGCTTCACTTCTAGAGGCAGTTTATTAATGCACCAAAGAACGCACAATGGTGAGAAGTCTTTCAAATGTCAAGTATGTTCAAAAGCTTTCTGTTCTAAAGAAAATTTGTCTTAGCACCAAAGAATGCATACTGGGGATAAACCATTCGATTGTGATGTCAGCCCAGAGCATAACTATTCAGCACACCGTATAATTCATCCGAAAGAGAAACTTTTCGAATGGCAAGTATTTGAAAAATCCTTCAATTCTAGCTCTAGCTTATTGACACACCGAATAACTCATACGGGAGAGAAATCTTTCGTGTGTCAAGTATGCGAAAGCGCTTCAGTTATAGTTAAAATTTACTTATGCACCAAAGAACGCATACTTGGAAAAAAAAACCATTTGGCTGTGATCTATACACTAAAAACATCAGCCTAGAGCATAATTATTCAACACATCGTATAAGTCATGCTGAAGAGAAACCTTTTGAGTTTCAAGTCTGTGAAAAAACCTTCATTTCCATTTCTAGTTTATCCACGAACGAAAGATCTCATACGAGAGAAAAATCTTTCGTTTGTCAAGTATGTGAAAAAAAATTCAGTTCTAGTAGAACTATATTTATGCACCAAAGACTGCAAACTGGGGAAAAACCATTCGAGTTTGATGTATATGCAAAAAACTTCAGCCTAGAGCATAATTATTCAACACACCGTAGAATCCATGCGGGAGAGAAACCATTCGAGTGTCAAGTGTTGAATTGAAGTTATCAAGTGTTTTACAATAGGTTGTATAGGTTGTATGAAGATGCTGGGCAACTGTAGGACAGAGAAAAGTCAAGACAGAGAGTCTAAGTAATTGAGAGGCAAATGTTTAAATGGTTCGGGCACGGGTAAATAACAGTAGTATGCATGACTCTCTTATTGGATACATACTTGTCAGGTTAGTTTGTATGTGAAAAATCATTCATTTCTTTTTTTAAGCTTACAGAAGAAGGAAAATATAGCAATAAGGTTTTTCATTTGTTATAAATTTAAGGACAGTTTTTCAAGGGATAAGTAATTTTTTGGTGGATAGGACTTCATTTTTTCGCAACTGATTTTAACGATGTATATTCTATAGAAACAATATTTTTAATTTTTATACAAAATGGAGGGCATCGATTTGTATTTCGCCGGGAAGGGAAAACGTTTGAGAATATGAGAGACAATACTTAATTTGGGGTTCCCCTTGTCTTCCGCAAGAACGAAATAAAAAACCCCTTTTCCCATCCTTGCACTCATAAAGGTTTAACATCATCAACAGAATTTATTCACCTGTGTTGCACTGTTAAATAAAGTGATTAATTCCTTTCAATTAGAAGCTGACGTTTCTAGTTGTCTCTGTTAATTGTGTCTTGAAAAACACTATGAAAATGCAAAAAAATCATTAAATACAACTTTCTATAGAAGAAATTTAAGTTTAAAATCAAGTTTACTTAGTCTCAAGTTTATTGCCTTATTGTTTCAAAGGCGAAAAATAGTTTTAAAATTAAAATTTATCTATCTATAAAAAAAGAAACAACCTAGTTTAGAGTTTTGTGTTTCTCTTTATCATTACATCAACAACAGAAAATGAATAAAATCATAATGCTAATCATTACCGTATAGAACTAATGAATGTAGATTGTAGAGACAATAAATAATTTGGGTCCTTATACCTTCCCCAAAAAGAACTAAAGTCTCTTTGCCCCACCACGAAGCTCAGAAAGTTTCAACTCACCTCTCCTAGATGTTGACATCTCCTAAATGCTGACACCTCTCCTAGATGCTACGATATAAAGTTTGCAAATCAGCGTATTTGTCATATCGTTGAAATAGCATTAGGTATCAAGTTAGAATTTTCAAGGGGGTGGAATCCAAGTTGACCTCTAGTTTGAACTTCTTTAAGGGAAAAAAGATTTATAGTTAAACACAAAGGTAAGCACGATGATCAAATTAAAAGTTCAAAGACTTATGGAAGGTGAGAAAAACAAACTTCCTAACTTACATTGGGGCTAAGTTAGAAAGTTTAGTATTTAATTGGTATTGACTTTGTTGCGCTAGACCCCCTGTTTGAATAGTATATATTCCTTTGGAAATACCATATAAACCGAAAAGAAATCACTTTTGCTCTAGTAACCCAAATTGCCTAGTTTCAATTGCTTATAAGAAACAAAAATCAAAAACTTAAAAAAAATAATTTAAATTCAAAACGACAGCAATAAAAATGCAAAGGTCCTTTTATCCATATCATTAAAAATTTTACGAAATATATTTACCCGAAACATGCATTATCATTCTTAGAGTAAGTTAATAAATTCTGTGTTTCTTCTATATTTTTCAGAAACAGTTCAGGAAATATTGATCATGGAAGATCTCCGAATTTTTCGTCTATCTTTTTTTAAATAATTTTATGCTTTTATATATTAAATTGAGCATTACTATGAAACGCACAGATGATGATTTAATTAAACTTACAATATGCCTCTCAATATCTCAAAAGAAAATAATAGTTGGACGTATCTGATGACATAATGATATGACAACATGTGTTTCATCTGTTGTTTTTAATAGCAGTAAACTGCCCAGATATTTGTTTATGATTTTAAGCATTGCACAAGGATGTGTTTGAAGCTGGAGTCCGGAGTTTTCAGGCTTCTCTGAGTCATATGTCCTCATATAAAGGTCTCAAACATTGTTAAATCCAAGTTTTCCCATGGCCAATAGGGCTGGTAGTACCCAGATAAGACTTAATCTAGTAATCCTCAGAAAATCTGAAAACTTGAAAAAATTATTGGAGGAAAACCTCCCCCGACGCCCATCACTGCCTCAAAAATTTTGAGATAGTTCTTTTGTTCAACGTAGGTAAAAGCTTTAGGAATTATGTTTTTGAGGATGACAACTCCCTCACAGCCCTCAGGGCAAGGGTTGTAAGTTATGCCCTAGGGGCATATAAGGCTTTTATAGTAAGGATGGTCATACAAATTTTGGAGGGGGCGCATTGGACTAGTAATCATAAGTTTTAGTGCCTTTTTCAAGAGTCAAAGTGATTGGAGGGCAGATACCCCCCCACAAGTCTTATTTTCTCTTTGTATAGAAGTGGTTCTCGTAGAAACTTGAGAAAGGGGTCATTTGATTGGAAACTGAAAGGTCTAGTGTTCTTTTTAATAGTCGAATGTGATTTGAGGGCAATGAACCTCTCCCCCTCTGCCACTTCTATCATTTCCCCAAACACATCTAATCAAATTTTAAGACAGCTATTTTGTTCAACGTAGGCGAAAGGTCCAGAAATTATGTCTTTGTGGATGACAACCTCCTCACAGCACTCAGGGCCTGGGGTAAATTATGCTTTTGGGGCTTATATTCATAGACAGTGCAATAGCGCTGCCCAAGTAAAGAGCGATGTGGGCACAATGCATTATTTATTTTGTATTTTAATTTAATTTTTAGATCAGGGCACGTTGTATAGAAGTAGTTGTCTTCGAAACTTCGAGAAGAGTTTATTCGATTGTAAATTGAAAGGACTCGTGTCCTTTTTAACAGTCGACGGTGATTGAAGGGTAACCAACCCCCTCCAACGGCCATCATTTCACCAAACATATCCAGTCAAAATTTGCGATAGCCATTTTGTTCAACTTAGTTAAGAGGTCCAGAAATTATGTCTGAGGATGGCACCCCTTCTCCTCCCATCCCTCAGGGCAAGGGCTGTAAGTTATGTTCTGGTGGCATTTAAGGTTTTTATGGAAATGGTCGTCGTATAAACTTCGGAGAGGGCTCATTGGAATGGTAATCAGAAGTTTTAGCTCCCTTTTTAAGAGTCAAAGGGATAAGAGGACAGACATCCCCCCTCACACGTCATATTTTCCCGTAATGCATCTGATAGAAATTTTCAAATGGCCTGGTCTTGACGCAGAAAATCTGAAAAGGGCTCATTTGATTGGACATTGAACGGGCTAGTGCCCTTTTAATAGTCAAAAGTTATTGGAGGGCAACCATCCCCCCTCCAAGCCCATCATTTCCCCAAACACATCCAATAAAATTTTGAGAAAGCCATTTTGTTCAAAGTAGTTGAAATGTCAGAAAATGATGTTTGAGGAAATTTTCCTCCCCACAGTCCTTAGGGCAAAATGGTTATAACAAAATACGTTTCAAATATTTTCACTCTTTTTAGTTTAATATATAAAAACTATTAAAACTTTAAGGAATAAATATCAACATATGTAAATTAAACTGACAATCCATGGTCATTTGTTTTTTTTTTTGTTTTTTTTTTAGTAAACTGCAAATTATGTTTTGGTTATAAGAAGGCAATAAAATAGCCAGTTTGTCCCGGCTATTTATTTTAGTTTATGTTTGTTTTGAGTTTGATTTATTTTTTGATAGTGATTTATGGTAGTTTTACGCTTGGAAGAATATTTGAGGTTATTTCTGCTCCTTTTTGGCTTACTGGAGCTCTTTACTTTTCTTTTCAAAACTTGTTTTGTGGAATTTCTTTTTTAAATTAATCACTTAAAAGAGTAATGGGCGAGTTCCTTCACAGTTTCCAAGTCCTATACACTTGCCCTTGCTCTCTAACGACCTCCCCACAATTGTTCTTCAAAATAATAAGTTAATAGTGTTTGTGTTTTGTATTCGAAAACTTTTGGATAGCCCTTTACCACCGCTCAAATTGAATATACCAATATCTCCACTTCTGTCCATCGCCACCCCTGCTTTTTTATTCAAACCAGAAACTGATGGCTGAAATGGGCCTACAAAAATGATAAGGGTTGTGCGTGATTCCCCCCCCCTCCTCCTTTCTCCCTTACCAATTCACAAACCCATTTCCACACCTCCAGATAGCACTTTTTCTGAATTGTTATTGGACCTAATATGCAAGAATTAACTCTATATTTGAGAATAGTCTAAATGCATTAGAAACTCATTACCCAAACTAACCTTCAAAATATGAAGGTTCTTCCTTCCCAGTTACAAACCCCGTTTCTCCTACTCAAACCACCAGCTTTTAACCCCAAAAAATAATCTGTGTACTATCTATTGACAAGTTAAACCACCTTTAAAAAGTCTTAGGCATGCCCTTGATCTCCCATACTCCGTTCCAAGTTTTTATTTATCAAGTTTATTGTAAAATAATCATACATAGCGTAATATTGCGCTACCTAAGTAAAGATTGAAGTGGGGATATAGTATTATTATTTTTCTTTTACCAAGGCACTTGGTATGGAAGAAGATGCCGTAGAAACTTTGGAAGAGCTCATTTGATTTGAGATTGAAAGTTATATTGCCCTTTTCAAGAGTCAAAAGTGAATGGAGGGAGCCAGCCTCCCACATACCTTTGTTCTCAAAGACTTCTGATCAAAATGTTGCAATAGAACTCTTTCGGCATAGTTGGAAGGTCCAATGTCTGGGGATGACACCTCCCCTCTCCCAAAGCCCTTAGAGCAGAGGCCGTAATTTATACAATTTATTGTTTAAATGTATAAGTGGTTATTGGAAAAGGTGGGCATGTTTGACCTTTCTTGTCCGGTAAGGCCAAGAGTTCTCAGGTAAAATTGAAGGTTGTGTTAAACTAAATCCAAACACACTCTGTGCATGTGGGATGTCAAAAGAACGTACTGTATCTAAAAAATGGCTTAAAATGTTGAGTTAGAACTTATAGGGAATGATAAGGGAGATGACCAGTTGGCCAAAAAGGCAATATTTTCCCGTTACTACTATTGCTACTACTAATCCTACCACTACTGCTACTACAACTACTATATTGCGACTAATACTAAGGATATTCTGGTGAAAGTTACTGGAAATATTCAGGGGTAAGTTGAACCACATAAAAACACTCTATGTGCACAACAGTTGTCAAAAAGGCACATCAGGAATATCCTATTAAGTTTAAACATCTATTGTGTGATGAGGAGGATTGTCTGCTGACCCAAAGTCAATACGTCTACACTACCACTGGTTCTACTGTTCCTACTGGGCACTAACTAAACTTCTACTACTGCTACTCGTATTAAAGCTATTATGACTCTTACTACTACTAAGGCTAAGGGCAAGAAGGTAAACATTTCAAGGAATACTAAGCGGAAAGTTGACCTAAATCAACACATCAAAAGGGCGTATGTTATGAATGGCCTTGGCCCTCAGACTAGGTAGGCTTAGTAGTAGCGTACACATATTACCTTTTGGTCAATTGATCATTCCCTGAAAGTTCCATCCTAATACACTTAACCTTAGGGTTAAGTATATTTAAGTGTGGTTCCCTGAAAGTTGAAACTTTCAGGGAACGATGAGGCAGGTGATCAATTAATACCGACATAACGACTGCTGCGTGTGGACGCTATGGATAAGACATAATGTGGACGTTAATACTACTACCATAACTGCTACTTCTATGATGACTAATACTAAAGCTAAGGGTTTTATGGTAAAAATTTCGAGAAATATTCTGGGGGAAGTTGATCTAAATCAAAACATACTATATGCATATCGGGATACCAGCAATAGGTTAGAAACGGCTTAGCGTATTCAGTTCAAACTTCCATGGCATGATAATGGGGATATTCAACTTACCTTAAGGCAATGTGTGTATACGACTACTAATACTAAAGCTACTACTGTTACTATTACTACTTAAGCAACTAATACTCCTGGTACATAATACTCCTGGCATATCAGGATACCAGCTATAGGTTAGAAACGGCTTAGCATATTCAGTTCAAACTTCCATGGCATGATAATGGGGATATTCAACTTCCCTTAAGGCAATGTGTGTATACTACTACGACTACTAATACTAAAGCTACTACTGTTACTATTACTACTTAAGCAACTAATACTCCTGGTACTACTAATATGATAATAGTACTACTACGGCTAAAGGTATGAAGATAAAAATTTCAGGAAATATCAAGGGGAATGTTGAACTAAACCAAATCACACTCTCTGAATGCAGGTTGACAAAAGGGTGTATCTGAGGAATGGCTTACAGCATTAAGTTGAAACTTTCAGAAAATGATGAGGAGTATGATCATTTGACAAAAAGATAATGTTTTAACTCTACTACTGCTACTGCTACCACAACTGCTACTTTTATTTTTACTAAAGCTGAGGGTATGAGGTTAAAAATTTCAGAAAATGCTAAGGAAGAAGTTGATTAGTTTTTTAAGTTGATAGTTAGGGGAATTAAAACCTACTGTGCAACTGTTTCTACCCCTACTACTACAACTGCTACCACCACTACGACTACTTCTACTTCTCCTGCTGAAGCTAATGGTCATGATAAATTAAATCAAAAGATACTATTAGCAATGTCTTAGGAGCAGTTTAGAGTGGCTAGTGTAAACTTCCAAGGCTTCATGAGAGGTTCAATTGACCAAAAAACAATACACGCATACTGCTACTAGTAATTTGGTTACTGCTACTGCCAATTGTACTCCTGCTGTTACTACTAATACTCCTACTACTGTTACTATGACTACTACTACGTCTGCCACTAAGATTAGGGGCATGAAGGAAGACAATTCAGAGAATATAGGGGGATGGGATTGAAGTAAATCAAAAAAACTGTAAGCATGCATGTTGTGAAAGCCGTAACAGAAATTATCTTAGGAACGACCTGGAGTATGAAGTTTTAACTTGCAAGGATTCTTTGGGGAGGGGGGATGTTGAACTACCCAAGACTTATTATTTGCTTATTATTAATGGGATTAGTAGTACTCCTATTACTACTACTAAAGCTAAGATTATTCCGGTAAAATATTCCGAGAATTTTTAAAAGCATGTTAAACTGAATCACAGTACTAGTGCATGCAGGTTATCGAAAGGACGCATTAGCAACATCCCAGGAATTGTTTAAGGTGTTAAGTTGAAAATTTTAGCGTGTGTTGAGATGTTAAAAAAAGGGTACTAATAGTAATTAAAAAATGTTTTTACCCACTAGCATTATAATGAAGTACGAGCATAACAAAAAAGTTCAGAAAAAAACATATACAAAATAGACACATAAAAACCAATATTAAATATAAAACACAACAATGCAAATCGAAACAATCTCACAAGCAGCTGAAATGGACGTACCGCAGGCAAGCCTCTTCTTTGGGCTTGGTATTCAACTTATTAAAAGATGTCAATATATCTTATAATTGAATTTTACAATAAGTGAAGCGAAACTTTTGAAAGTAAGAAAATTAGGAAATATTATAAATCTTCAGATTACATCTACCTGCTTATTATTGCTGACGTCACTGCGACTACTGTACTGATTATTGGACTCTCATAGGCCTTCGAATAGGAATACGACTACTGTACTGAATATTGGACTCTCGAATAGGACTTCGAACTGGACTCTCACATATGTTTCGAATAGAACTTGATAGCTAAAGCAGGACAGTAGAATCTCGGATAATACCGTGATTTTAAGTCCTGTGTTGAAGTTCGTACAAAGACATGATGTTAATTAAACGAATAAGGATATCGTTATTAAACAGTCGAAGTTGTTCTCTAAGGAAGCTCTGAAATACGTAATTGGTATATGCAAAACAGTCTGACAAGGATACTAATCAGAGTCGTTAGTTTTGCAGCTGGCTTCCTCATTTTTTTGTGATATTTTTAAACTTTTGTCAGAAAGGTTCGCAAATGAAACCCTGACCCCTCGTTTTGTGATTCTAAACCGGGCTGAAGTTTCCACCATTCCTGAAAATGTTAGTACAATTGTTGCCTCTCGTATGAATGACTGCAAAGCAATGCTAAGCTTTCTTGTTGAAAAGCGCGAAACCTTTGCAGTTCCGAGCTTATAAAACCAGCCATTTATGTAGCAATCTTTGCCTTGAAAAGAAAAGTCAGTTCCAGCTGTTCTTTCGAATCTGCCTCCAAGTTTGACCGCTAATTGTACCAACAAAATTGGACCTGCAGATTAAATAGACACAATTGAATAGCAAAGAGACAGGCTGTTTGTGCATATGAAAGACGAAACATCCACAAATGTTTTCGCCTCCGCAGCTCAAGGCGAGCAAAATATCCGTACCAAGGTGCTGCATTCACAACACCTCTGGATCATTTACATTGACAAAGTTTACGATGTTACAACTATTCTTGGTCTAGTTAGTGGTGTTTACCAAGCTAAGCGATTTGGAAATTCCTCAGTTGTGTAGCTCATGTTTGTTACCAAGCAGGACTTTGATCAGGCCCTCAAGTTTGGCATTAAAGCAGAATATACCCTGTTTTCATCATCAAAGCCCCTTACAAAGCCGCTACAGTGCTACAAACGTCAGGGCTTCGGTCACCTTGCAAACCAGTGTCAAAACGACAGTGCGTGTAGCAAGTTTGTTAGTGATCATAGCTGCTCAAAGTGCACATCAAACGCGCTCAAATGTGCCAACTGTGGACACAACCATGCAAGTAATAGTTTTCGGTGCCCTATTTTGAAAAATGCCACCAACGCTTGTGGTACTACTCACAACCATGGTGCACTAAATAAGTCAAACCATAGACCAGCTTGATAAACAATGAAGTTCGCGTGTTTTGTCAAAACATAAACGGTGCAAGAGAAAAATTAGATATCCTTCAAATAGTCTACAGTGCATTCGATATAATCTGTGTAAATGAAAATATACTAAATGAAAACAATAGTACAAGACTCGTTACTTCTTTTGAACATCAGTTTTTTATTCGCCCAGCTAAAATTACCAGGGATGGACCCTCGGATGGTCTAATTATAGATGTTCAAAATAAAGTACAAATGTAATCTATTAGACTCTAATGAAGTATCGCTGTAGAATTTCGCGGTGTTGTTGTTGTCTGTGTTTATATGCCTACAAATCATAGAAACGACCGATCGAGCCAGAAATTTACGTCTTCTTGTTCGTCTTTGTCGAAACTACTCGAAAGAATAGCTCTTACTCGTAAGGCTTATGCCGCTACGGCTGACTTGAATACGAACATTAAGGATAATACTATTGGAATTTCACAAATGTTGAATTCTACATTGCCGCTCACTTTGTACTGTCTACAGAAAAACACATATTTTACTTACGTAAAAGATGGTAATGGTTATTTTGTGAAATTAGTACATAGTATGAAAATGGCTGCATCTGCATTTCCATCTCAAAAAAATAAAGCTACATACCCGTAAAAACGGCTGGTCAGATTTTTCTGATTTGAGAGATGGAAAGTCTCGCTATGTATTTTGTATACAAATTTGGAATGAGTGTGAAAGACCAAGATCAGGAGGGGTCTTCAAAATTATGAAGTTGAGCAAAAGCCAGAATCGAAAGATGATGAAGTCGTGGGAAAGAAGCCGAGTAAAGGAGCTACCACGTAATATAAAAAATAATTCTCATCAGTTATGGTGTCAAGTGGCTAAACTTAGGCCACCTGTTCTGCTTTGTCATTGCCTGATAGTATTGAAATAATTAAATGGTTTCAACACTTTTCTTCAGTTTAAGCCACTGACCTTCCACTACTAGACGATAATTTCCAGGGGACCCTGTTATACCTTATTGATCGTCTGAACCAGTAGAGTAACTGGCTTATGATTCTACCTTCTTGTCTTAAATCTTTTACTCGGCTTCTACCTCTAGGAAGATCACCTGGGGTAGATGGTATCCAGCCGGAACATGTGAAGAATGGTACCCAAAAATTGATGTCACAGAGCTTTATTGTTTCAGGTAATAGTTTCGCAACCGTTTTTCCGTAAGGCTTATAACAGGGGGTTATCACTTGTATTCATAAGAAAGGAAAAGACCCTTAAGATTGTGCTTCATATAGACCCATCACTGTTTGTTCAGTTTTAGCAAAGCTGTTGAAAAAGATACTGTGCCCGGTAGTGACATGACGAGTGGGTGTGGGGGACAATCAATTCAGTTTTTACACAGGGCTTGACGTTCAGAATGCTCATGCGATATTCATTTCCATTGTTGAAAAGTTTGAATGCGTAAGAAACCGTTATCTGTTTGCCCAATAGACATTTCGAAGGTCTTTGATTCTGTCCTACATTCGCCAACAGTACTGTCATAACTAAGGGCAGGTGTCCATTTGTTTGCCTGTAAATGTTTGTGGCAGCGGTATGGAAAGTCCCAAGTAAGCATTCGGTTTGGAGGACTACTTTCTGAACCAATAGAGATATGTAGAGGTGTTAAACAGGGTTCAGTCATCAGCCCCATAATATTTAATAATGAATTGCGTTCTGTGAAAAGACTAATTCAAGAGTTTTTTTTTATAGAAGAGGGTATTGACGCCAGTCATCTGGCCTACATGTATGACCTACTTTTAATAAATGATAATTTAAAATCTCTACAGGTAGCCGTTTATACATTGTCGTCTGCTCTTGCTGATATGGGGTTAACTATAGAACCGTCTAAGGCTGAATTCATCGATATGAATGACGAAGCACTGCCAAGCCGTGCTCTTATTGTATGTGGGGAGACAATTGTCCATATTGATACATTTGATTACCTCGGACTTCGATATGGAAATTCCATTAAAGCAACTAAAAGTTTAGCTATTGTTTTTCTTAAAGTAAAACTACGTAAGGCTTACGGTATGTTAGCAACATCTGAAGATCGGTTTGGTAAAATAACGTTTGGCTGTTTATGTAATGCCTTGTTCGCGGCCCATTGTTTGCGCTCAAACAAGTCCGTTCCAAATATTTTCAGGCACTATATTTGTATATTGAGAATTACCATATGGTTGCTAAACTCGTATGTTTCGCAAAAACACCATATTTTTGAAATGAGCGAAAAAATGGATAAACTTTCTACCCGTTTTATAACTCAAAGTAGAAAACTCCATGACTTTACACTTCCTAGTATTATTGTGTCATGATTTTTACTTTCATTTTATAGCAACATAATTTTGTTTCGTAGTGTTGGGTGACTTTTCTGGTTTCTTTTATTTTCTTTTTGTCCATTAACTCCTTCGAGCATTTACTATAAAGCCTTGAATGTGATAACACCTTTTTTGGAATTTTATCAACTTGAAACTCGGTAGGGTCCTAAATTAATTCATTTACCGGAGTTAAATGTGTGACCGTTCTTTCATAACATTTTTTACGGATTAAAAATGTTGTAATCTACTGGCCTATTTTATGGACATTTATTTACACTTTACCAAAAAAAAATTGTGCTGATTTCAATTTTGCGCAACCATAATTTTCAAGCAGAAGAGGGGCAGTAAACCCGTGGCAAGTGCCATTTTACCTGCCGGGAGAGTCTCCCTTAAGCTGCCGGGATAAGGATACGGGGCCTGACGCTTTCCTTGTCTTTTGGGGTGATAGATGGATCGATAATGACGGAAAATACCGTGGTTTTAAGTTCGGTGTTGAACTTTATACAGAGGCATGTGGAAAAGAAAACGAATAAGGAGATTGTTATCAGGCAGTCGAAGTTTTTCTCAAAGGAAGCTCTGAAAGATGCTTTTTATGTATGTAAAACAGTACTTGACAAAGACATTAATCAGAGTCGTAGGGGCTCTTACCCGGCTTCTTCCTTTTACGGCGATATTTATGAGATTATGTCAGAAAGGTTCGCAAATAAAGTTCCGATCCCTCGTTTTGCCATTCTCAATCTAGCTGACGTTCCCACCATTCCTGAGGATGTGAGTACGATTGTTGCCTCACGATTGAATGATTGTAAAGCAATGCTAAGTTTTCTTGTAGAGAAGCACGAAACTTCTGCAGTACCTAGCTCAGAGAACCAGCCACCAATATGGCCATCTCTGCCCCGACCAGAAAGGACTATCCCAGTTGTTTTTCGAATCTGCCCGCGAGCTTGAGTGCTAATCTTACCAAGCAAAAGGATTTTTTTTTTCTTACCGCTGATTAAATAGACAGAATCGAACAACTAAGAGACCGGCTGTACATATGAAAGACGAAACATCCGCAAGTGTTGTCACCTCCGGGGCCCAAGGTGAGCAAAATATCCGTAGCAAGGTACTGCGTTCAGAATACCTCGGGATCATTTATGTTGACAAAGATTACGACGTTTCAACTATTCCCAACCTAATTAGCGGTGTTTCCCAAGCCAAGCGCTTTGGAAATTCCTCAGTTGTCCAGCTCACGTTCGCTACTAAGATTGACTTTGATCAAGCTCTCAAGTTTGGAATCAAAGTGGAATACATCATGTTTTCTGTGTCAAAGCCCCTTACAAAGCCGCTGCAGTGCTATAAATGTCAAGGTTTTGGTCATCGTGCAAACCAGTGTCAGAAGGACACTAAATGTAGAAAGTGTGCCAGTGATCATAGCTACTCCGAGTGCTCCTCGGATATGCTCAAATGTGCCAACTGCGGATCCAACCATGCAAGTAACAGCTTTCGGTACCCAAACCTAAGAAATGCAGCTCGTGGTACAATTCCAGACCAAATTGCACCGAAGAACTTAAATCGTAAACCGACTCGATAAATAACGAAGTACGTGTGTTCTGTCAAAACATAAACAGTGCTAGAGAAAAAATAGACATACTTCAAATAGTGTATGGTGCTTTCGATATAATTTGTGTTAATGAGCATCTGCTTAATGAAAATAATAGTATAAGACTGATTACTTCTTCTGATCATCAGTTTTTTATCTCTCTAGCTAACAATACTGGGGGTCGACCCTCGGGGGGCTTAATGATAGCTGTTAAAAAATATTATAATTGTAATCTGTTTGGTTCTAATGATGTATGTCTTGCGGTAGAATTTCGTGGTTTTATTGCTGTTTGTGTTTATATGCCTACCGATCGAGTCACAAGTTTGCGTCTGCTTGCTCGTCATTGTCGAAACTAGTTGAAAGAATAGCTCTTACCCATAAATCTTGTGTTACTATGGGTGATTTTAATACGGACATTAATGATAATATCATTGGTCGCTCACAAATGTTAAATGCTACATTGCCGCAAAATCTCTATTGTCTACAGAAAAATAGATCGTTTACCTATGTACATAATAGTGGTAGCACTTCTGATCTCGATTTTGTGTTTACTGATATGGGGGATCTCCATCAGCAGATAGTTAATGTTTCTGAAGGCTTTCTTTTAAGTGACCATTCCCATCTTGAGTTTCATTTACCATTCAATTCTTTTGAGACACATGCTCCTTCTAGACCCAAGTGGTTGACTAAACATAACTGGAGTCATATTGATATATTTACTTACCAGATGCTACTTGATTCGTACTTAGGTTAGATAAAGGTTCCGTTTCATTTGCTCTCGCGGGTAAATTCTTATCAGCTTCTCGATTTGAATTGTTATTCGATTGAACTGGAGCAAAGTATGAAAATGGCTGCATCCGTTGCAGTTCCGTCAGAAAAAATAAAGCTGAATACCCGTAAGAGAGGATGGTCAGATTTTCCTGGTTTGAAGGTTGAAAAGTCTCGCCATGTGTTTTCAAGACATAATTGGGTTGATTGTGAAAGACCACGTTCAGGATGGGTTTTTAAAATTATGAAGTCGAGTAAACACCAATATCAAAAGAAGGTGAAATCTTGGAAAAGAAGTCGCGTTAAGGAGCTATCACGGGAAATAAAAAATGATCCTCGTCAGCTATGGCGAGAAGTGTCTAAACTTATCCGTTCTTCTTCGTCGCCGCCTGATAGCATTGAAATAAATAGATGGTATGAACATTTTTTTTCAATTTTTGCGGCTGATCCTCCATTATTAGAAAGTAATTTCCGGGACATTCTGATGCAGCATATTGATCGACTTAACCAATACAGTAACTGGCTTACTATTACCCCGTCGTGTGTTGAATCTTTTCTTCGTCCTCTTCCTGTAGGAAAATCGCCTGGGAAAGATGGCATTCAGCTGGAACATCTGATGTGTGGTACCCCTAAACTGTTTAGCCACATAGCTTTATTGTTCCAAGCTATAGTATTACAACAGTCTGTCCCATAAGGTTTGTGCCAGGGGGTTGTTACTGGTATACATAAGAGGGAGAAAAACCCTAAAGATTGTTCTTCGTACAGGCCCATCACTATTTGTTCAGTTCTATTAAAGTTACTGGAGAAGATAATGTGCCCTATAGTGGCAGCGCGAGCGGATGTGGGTGACGATCAGTTCGGTTTCCGGTCCGGTCTTGGTGTTCAGAATGCACATGTAGCTTTTATTTCAATGGTTGAAAAGTTCAAGAAACGAAAAACTCCTTTATTCGTCTGCGCAATAGACATATCTAAGGCGTTTGATTTTGTCTTACATTCGCAAGCAGTCTTGTCACTACTAAGGGCAGGAGTTGATCCCTTTGTTTGTAATTGTCTGTGGCAATGGTATCGAAAATCTCAAGTAAGAATTCAGTCTGCCGGGCAGCTTTCTGGACCTATAGATAAAGGTAGGGGTGTTAAACAAGGCTCAGTAGTCAGCCCTGTGATATTTAAGATTTACTTTACATACTGCGACAAACTCGATAGAAGATTTTTTTATAGAAGTCGGAATTGATGCTAGTCATCTATCTTACGCAGATGTTCTACTTTTGATAAGTGATAATTTAAAATCTCTACAGAAAACTGTTAACGCCGTTTCGTCTGTACTTGGTGATATTGGGCTAACAATAGAGTCGTCTAAGACTGAATTTGTTGTTTTAAATGACGAAACATTGCCAAATCGTGTTGTTGATGTTTGCGGGAAGACAGTTCTGCAAAGGATAAGTTTTGGTATCTTGGACTCCAGCGTGGGAATTCTATCAAAGCTACTAAAAATCTAGTTATTGCAGCACTTAAAGAAAAACTGCGGAAAACTTACGATATGCTTGCTCGAACTAAAGGTCAATTTGAAAAAATTTCGCTCGGTCGTCTCTGTAACTCCATGTTCGCGCCACATGTCTTTTTTTTCACCCATTTATGGAATTGCTTTAGTAAAATCGAACGTACTTAAATTCGTTCAATTTTGTTTCGGTATTGCAAATATTTATTGGGAATTCCCATATGGTTCAGAAACTCTGTTTCTGAACCATATACCTGTTTCTGAACCTAGTACCCCTGTTTCGCAGGGGTACTACATTTTTGAGATAAGTTACGAAATGGATGAGTTGTATACCCGTTTCAAAAGTCAAAATAAAACAATATACGACTTTCCATTGGCTAGTCTTGTGCATTAAAATCCTGATTTTGATTTCCTTTGTTTTCTCTTTTCCATAGTTAACGCAGTTTAATTTTGTTTTGTAGCTTTGTGTGATTTTTTCGTTATTTTTTTCTTTCGGTTTTATAACTCCTTCGAGCATTTACATGTATTCTTATGAGGGGTTGAAATAAAATTATTATTATTATTATTACTATGTATTTGTATGAAGGGTTGAAATAAAATTATTGTTATTATTAATGTCCAGTATATCACTAGTATTGAAAAAGTAGGCACAAGTTCGACAGGAAAAAATGGAATGGTCGCAAAAAGTTGGATAAAGTCTAGCCAAGGCCTTACGAGAATGTTAGCCATAATTTGGGACAATTTAAGCATAAACTGCTTGAAGTCTGTTCTAACAGTTTAAAAAATGACGGTAATTGTTTTTGTGATCAAAATATCTAGTATCTTTTTATTGTCTTACTATATCAGAGTGAACCTTTCTGGGACTGTTTAGGGGGAGTTGAACTAAATCAAAACACATTATGAACATGTTGATTGTCAAAAGCTTATACCAGCAATATCTTAGTAAGCATTTAGAGCATTAGGTTGAAACTTCCAGGGTATGTTTAGGCAGATTTGAACTAACCAAAAGGCACCCCGTGAATACTACTACTTCTGCTACTACGATCATTGCTGCTATTGAGGTGTGTCGTATTAAGCTGCATTTTTCAGGGGGAATTTCAACTAAATTCGAATGCACTCTATGCATGCAGGTTGTTAAAAAGGTAAATAAGCAATATCTTAGGAAGGACTTAGAGTATTAAGTTGAAACTTTCAGGCGATGTTGAACTAACCAGAAGGCACTGTGTGCATGTTACCACTATTATAATTTTTACTGCTGCTACGGCTACTACTTCCTGAGGGTATCAACATGAAACTTTAAGGGAATATTTCGGGGCTTTTCAATTATTTAAAAACACAGCAGGTGCATTTAGATTTCCAGAAATATATAGGAGCAGTTTCTCCGGAATAGCCTAGAGCATTAAGTGGAAACTTTTAGGGTGTATTAAGAGGGTTTTTAAACTGCCGAAAAGCCCTTTGCATGCTGCAACTACTACTGTTGCTGAAGTCAAATACCGTAAAATAAAAAAAAATAATTTAAATCAAGCTAAATTAACTGCCAAGAAGAAATATTTACAATTAAAGAAAGGATTACAATTAAAGGTCAAAGGATTTAAAATTAATAGTCAAAAATGAAATATCACATAAATAAATATCACAAAAAGGCAAAATAAAAGTGATCAGGATAAAGAGAAAAAAAAATGACGCATGATTATTGTGAGCATACACCAACAACTAAAATAAGGGACGGAGGAGTTAATTTTGGTGCAGAGCATAGTTCAGGAATTATTTAGGCGCTCCAGAATAGAGGGGGTAAAACTTATCCGGAACCACTCAGTAACGTTATGGATCGGTGAATACGTTTGTATTGCCAAGGAAGCTAGGCGGGGAGTCGGGGTCTAACGGAATCGTATAAATCGGGAAAGGGGTTCTCAGTACGAGGATTAGATATTGCGGATTTAGCAAAACGTAAACAAATTTGTTCTCTCCTTTCTTTTATCATGGTAATACGTGCGGATTTAAGGAGGAAGGAGTATAGAATTTTGCTCTTTCTGTAGATGATCCTGATCCAGCGCTTTCGGACCGACTCAATTTTGTCACTAAGTTCACTTGAAAGATATAAATGCCAGACCGAACCAGCATATTCTAATAGCAGCCATATAAATGATAAATAAAGACGTAGGGAATGCATCTTAGGGCAATTAAATTTGTTCAAAAGTTTAAACATAGATAATGAAACGTTTGCTTGTATAACAATATAAGTAACATGCATGTCCCACTTAAGATTATTTGAAATCGTAAAAAAGAAAATGATTTTCTTTTTATGGAAAGATAAAAATGAAATGACATACGCTCTTAAACTCAGAACCCAAATTCCAGGTCAAATATAACTTTAATATAGATAAACACCAGCACCGGCAACCATGTTTTCATACTAATTAATAATTATCGATTAGAAATAGTTTTAAATTATTTTCTTGAAATGAAATGAAAGATCGTGTATCCACATAACTCATTAATGTTCTAATGCCTTATTGTTGAGCTATTTAGGGAGAAAATTTAAATAGCTCAATTTGAATTATAAGGCAAGACAGTTCTACTGAATGTATTCTTAAACTTATTCTGAATTAGAGAGGTTAGTGAAAATTAATAGGATCGAGATCACTTGTTAATAAATCTTGAATTTTCTTAAGTTTTGAAAGAACACAATCAACAGAAGAGGCCATATCAGAATCAGAATCATTTATTAACATAAAAGCTTTCGTAGTCAGGGTTTAAATCCCGACTAAATCGCGCTATTATTTACAAAGTAAACAAAGACACAAAAAAATTAATACACATGTCACTTATTGTAGACAGAAACATAAAAAGGCACAAATGAATTGCTGAAGCGATTAGTGCAACACTTGGGCTGGGCTAGCTTTGTTGCTTTTGATCTTGTAGTTACTTTTTCTGTCAGCATTGGGGGTAATATATTTCTGTGTTTATCACTTGTCAGAAGAAACTGGCCAAATTTACAGATAAGTTGAAAACGGCGATCGTGGAGTGACGGCAAATTTAGTTGAGACAGTGCTGATTCGTAATCGGTGTACTGATCAGACAGTATGGCCTTCACTGCTCTTTTCTGGACTGATTCGAGTCCTTCGCTCATATAGGCAGTGTTCTGAACCTGTGGACCCCATACAGGGCACGCATACTCTAATATCGGGCGAGTATATGTCAGGTAGGCTGTTTTCACTTGCGGCACTGAAAAACCAAATCTTCGCATCAGTAAAAGGGTACGCATGGCACAGTTCGCCTTTTTCACTACCTCTTGGACGTGGAGGCTAAACGAAAAGTCAACGCTGAACGTAACACCGAGAATAACTGCCGACGATACGCTTTGGTATAGTGGAGGGGGGCACTGATAATCCCTTTTGAGAGGGTTAAATCGAAGAATTTTGGTTTTCGTTTCGTTGATTTGGAGGCTGTTTTCAGAACACTGGTCTCTAAAGTTGTCGATAAATGATTCACTGAACTGGGGAACGGTTTGAGACTTCTCAATGAGGTATTTGAAGAGGGTGGAAAGGTCATCTACGAATTTGAACCGTTCGTCAAAATCGGCAAGGACGAAGTTGATCACTGCCAAGAACAACAAGGCAGCGAGCTTAGTGCCTTGTGGGGCACCACACGTAAGCTCAGACCATTCCAAATCAGAATCACCCGGGTAGAGGTCATATACACTCTGTAGTCGGTCGCGTAAGAAATCTATTATTAATAAGAAAATATGTCTGCAAGCTCCCATAACCTTCAGATTGTTCACTGCAGTATAATGGCGTATCAAGTCGAAGGCTTTTCTATAGTTGGCTAGGAGGAGATCTACAATTGTGCCTCGTTGGTCAAGCCATTCAACAATAAGGTGATACAGACGCATATGATAAACAGTTGTACTACTACCTTTCAAGCACCCGTATTGGTATGGATCAAGAGAGCCCTGGACTTGTGACATAAGTTCACGATACATAAATGATTCCGCTACCTTAGAGAGGTTCGGAACTATCGAAATTGGGCGGAGTTGGTCGCAAGATTTCGGGTTTTTCACTTTTGGAATGACGAGCACGTAAGCTCTCTTCCAAACACTGGGGAACACTTGTTCGCGAAAACACTGGTTAATAATAGAGCTGAGTGGCTTTGCGAGAAAGATGGAAAACTCGCGTAACAACTTTACAGGGAGTTCACCAGGGTAAGACGCACAGTTTACTTTCAGTTTCTGAAGTTCCTTAAAGACGGCATATTCAGGTACTTCACATATCTCATCAGTCCCAGTGTCAGCAATGATACTCTCAATTTCTGAGTTTGTGATTGATGGGTATGTGGTGCATATGCCGGAGAAAAAATTGTTCACTTCAGTAGCTGATGTCAGTGTGCTGTCATCTTTGAGTAGTCTCAGGTCCTTTGGCGTTGATTTCCCTGCAAGGGTTTTGACCGAGGGGTGCCATTTGTGAGGGTCAGTGTGCAGTAATGGCGTTATTTTCCCATTTACATACTGTTTTTGGGCTAGTCTGTTTAACTTCACAATCCTGTTACGCAAACTGGCTGCAGCCACTTGATCTCCAGCTTTGTGGAGACTACAGCGAGTTTTTATCATCTGCTTGAGTTTGCGGGTGATCCATGGTTTGTCAGTGTCACAAACTGTAATAACTTTTATTGGAAAAAAATCGTTGAACTTTTCCAACAGAAACATGTTCAGCTTGCTGACTTTGACATTAATGCTGGCCTCTGCACAACTGTCCTCAAAATTGTAAGTACCAATCCATCGACCGAATTGAGCTATTGAAGACATTGTGATGGGCCGAATTAGGGTTTTTGTTCGTTTTGGTCGTGGGATACTTGCTTGTGCTTCCCAGAGAATTATAAAATGGTCAGAATTCTGAAGGGGACCTAGAGATCGGGGAGAGTTATAAAGATCTGCCAAGTTCGTAAAGATCATGTCAAGAGTACTGCCACTTTGGTGAGTCGGAATGTTCACCACTTGTTTCATGTCCAAAACGTTTGAGACCCACTGACGATTGGTCTGATTGAAATCGCCAGCAATCACAAACGCAGGGGAAGTGTACTTGTGGCGCATTCTGTCGACGAACACTTGTATGTGCTCAATAAGTTCTTTTCTGTTCCCAGCTCTTTCTGGATAGTACACTGACGTAACTATTAAGCAGGAGAATCTTCGTGACAGATGCGCCGGTCTGCACTCCACCCACACAATCTTATGGCTCGAATCATTAGGGCTACTTAACAGTTTTGATGGTAGGTCGTCACGTAGATAAAGTCCTACGCCACCTCCGCGACGGTCAATACCTCGGTCACGTCGAGTGTTGAGGTAGTTTCTATAACCTTTAATCCGTACAGTCTCCTCAGTAATGCCCCAACACTCGCTGATAATTGCAATGCGTACGTTATTCTGCTTAATTAACACTTCCAGCTCGTCCATTTTATTGTTCAAAGATCGAGCCTTACACATTAGCATATTCGGAAGTTTGTTTTTTGCTGAGAATCGCTCCGGACGCAAATTTGGAGGAGTAGGTTCCGAAGCACTGCAGTTAACATTCTCTATAAACCAGGGAACAAGTAGGGGTGGAGTATCGTGAGGAGGAGCGCTACGGATTACGACTAGGTTACTCGTCCTCGTCAGCCGGTCCTTTGTCTTTCTCCTGCGGGAGATATGCACCGGGATTCTCATTTGGCGTTTCCTTTTTCCTCCTCGTTTGCCACGGTGGGTTCGCTTATTCAAGCAGTCCGATAAGCGAGAGCACTCTGGTGGCTCTAAGTAGCGAGCTATCTCAGTGCGCACTGGTGGTTTCTTTAAGAGTCCAAATAGCCACAAGTTACAAAAGGTAGATGGTGCCACTGATAAATCTGGTGATTGAATCTTCATTAGGGCCGGTTTTTCGTATTTAATTTTCATGATGATTGCACTAAGCAAAGTCAGGAACAGCAAGTCTTTGGTTACTTTCACTATCACAGCAGGAATCCGGATAAAAAAAGCACTGGACTAGCTAAACTAAGAAGTCGGAGGCAGCTTTTTCAAAGCACTCTCACCGCCATCTACATCAAGGAAACATCAGGGAAACCTCAGGAGCAAGAGATCACCGGGAGCAAGGGAAGCGTCGAGACCTGCTCACCTGTTCCCTGCAATTTAAGGCTAATTAACCGGCAGGTACCATACGGCGCTTCCTGCAGGTTCTCTCCCCTCTTCTGCTTGGTCCCAAGCGATCCACGCAGTCCACAGAACTTCACTAATTCAGAAGAAACATAAACATATACTCACGCCGATTTTAACCTTTTTTCCGCGCCCGAAAACCAAACTCACAAACAAGAATGGCAACGCTGCGCGGCCAAAAATCACGCAATCAGCGCGTGCGCATCCAATAGACACACCTGGTTCCTAGAATATGGCTCTTCTTAACTGGAAAAAAACTCTTCACTTACTTGGAAAGTCACAATTATAAATCTGGTTTCAAAATTTATCCCAAAAAAATATCCAAATCTTATTCAAAACTATTGAACTGACAAAATATATTTTCATTAGTTATTTCACCCATGGTTGCCAGTAATATCAATTTTCAATATGGCAATGCTTTGCCATATCAACTGGCAATGCTTTCAAAAATGTATAAAGAATCCTGGTAGGGAATTTATCGTCCTGTAGTGTCGCAGTTGGCTCGACCTTAGCTTGGCAATGCGGGATCCCCAGAGATGGGACCTTGCTGTATGAATACACTACAGGACTGACGCAGGGAGCTTAATAGTCAAGAAGCATAGTTAACCCTATAACTTACTTACTCGGGAAGTTATTAGGGAATGCTGATGGGGAAGGATAGGGTGTTTTTGATATAACAAGGGCTTTATATTGAAGGCGTTGATGCAGCTTAAGTTAAGATTTAAAAGTATTTAAGTAAGCAATTAAACAATAATTAAATTAAGAATGAAATATGGAATAATATATTGACTTGATGGCTGGGAAAGGGAAGTAATTTTATACATAATAATGATAATAATAATAATAAAATATTGAAAACCCGTCGTATACAATAAATGTACAATGACAGATCATACAAAATGCGAAAAGAGGAAACAAAAGAAAATACACTAAAAAATAGTACGAAAAGAGGAAACAAAAAGATAACATACTCAAAGATTACAACAGAAACAACAACTTCTTCGAAAATAGCAACAAGGACAACAACTTCTGACAGGAGAAAAAAAAAGAAAAAATAGGGAAACCAGATGGAAAATTAAACAAGCAAACTTGACCACTCGTGCTTTAGAATTGCTGGTTTTGTTTTTGGCCAGCTAATAAGTGTCTCAACAGCTAGATTTGGGTCCGCTAGGTTGTAGCACCGAATCAGAAAACTATTTTGTGTCCAAGGTGGCAATTTTAGTAGGTACTTGGCAAAACGGAAAACTAAAGAGCGGATTTTAGACTTTTCACGATTTGCCAATAATTTCCAGAAAGGGGTCACATATAATATATGTGGCAGAGCGGTAGCGATGTAAATACATGCCAGTAGTGGACGGTTAAATCTCAGAGTGGATTTAATGATCAAAGCATAGGAGCTGGAAATTCACCGTTCAAGATGTGAGATCAGGTGGGAGCGGGTATGCTGTAATGAGGTACCTATTGGCAGCCCTAGATATACTTTTTTATCAAATAGTTTTACTAAACAATCACCTAGTGTGATATTAGTAGGAGGGTCATTCTTCCAGTTGTAAGGCAGGACTTCCGACTTTTGGGAGTTAAATCTCAGACCGACTTTCTCGTAATTGGACTGCAGACATGAGAATATTTCTGAAAGGCGGTTAAGCGTCCGGCTGAAATTCAGCTTGTCATCAGCATAGCATACTAGGGAGATGTCAATGGAACTGAGAATGCATGATGAAGGACAGCTGTCTTGAGGCTCAATAATGTAGTTGTTGAAGAAATTGGGGGATAAAACTGCCCCCTGACGGGCCCCTTTACGGACTGGTATCAAAGCTGACCATGGGGCTGGCGGAAGGCCTTTATCGGGAGGGAGCTTGAGTCGCACGCGAAGGCGAGAGTAAAGATCACGGAGAACCCGGATGATATTTGAGTTCACTCCTCTTTTAGCTGAGTTTAGCAACATAAGCGCATGAATTAATGAATCAAACGGTCTCTGCAGATCTAAGCCCCCGATCGCTAGGCTTTCTCCTGATTTGTGTGCATCCAGGAGTGCATATGCAACGACATGGAGCGCTTCAGCCCAACCAATACCGCGTTGGAAACCGAATTGTCTTGGTGGACTGCAACACAGTTTCTCTAACTCATCTACGAATAAAAGTTCAAATAACTTACGAAGAGAAGTAGCAACCGTGATTGGACGGAATGAAGAGCATTACATGGTAATTTTTCCTTTTTAGAAAACTGGCGTAAGATCTCCAATTGAGAAAGTGGTTGGGACAATACCCTGAATGAGGATAATCTGCATCAGGAGAGTTACATGACTAATGAGAGCGGGCCCACCACTTTTTAGATGGAGTGCGCTGATCCCGTCAATCCCGAAAGATTGTTTGGGTTTTAGGTGAGAGATGGCCTTGCATACACCTCCCTCTGTTACAACATAATCACCCTGAGGACAACTATCTAAGAAGTCGTCCAACTCAGCTTCGTAGCTTTCTTTAAGGACTGGGTCAGGAGACAAAAATCCTGACCCATAGTACGCGTACCATTCAGAATCAGGGATAGAAGATGCGGAAAAAGACTCATCGCTTTTAGAGAACAGAACACACCAAAGAAGAGAAAGATTAATTTTTACCCTTACAGATTTTATATCAATCATATTTTTTTTGCGAGCTCTTAGCTCCTTCGTGAATTTTCTTTTTGTGAGCAGATGGGTTAAAATTAACTACCCCCGAACGGGGTCGTCCACAAGAAATCCAAAGTTGAAGCCAAAATTTAGACTAAGAATGGGTATCCACTAACTCTGGATTTTCAGACCAGCCAGGAAGGGTAGGATGACGGGGTCTACTTAGAGGAACGGTAGCTTTTTCAGCACAGTGAAGAGCATGGCCAATTTCTGCGCGATAAATATCGACTGATAGGTGTGTTTCCTTATTTGAAAGAGCAGTTAATCTAGAGAGAAGATGGAAAGGGACACGGATCTTACTAAGGACTCTGGCGGCTTCTTCTTGAAATAAAACAGGGTTAATTTTACGCTAATCATGGCGAGACCTAGGAGGTGTTTTCGAAGTTGTTTGCGTTTGTGTATCTGAGCTCTGGTAAGGAATCTTGGCTGAGAACTGTATTGGTAAGTGATCAGATAGCTGAAAATCAAGCACAACCTTGACAGTTGAAATCCTGAGATTTGCGGACGCAACGACGTGATCGAGATCTGATGTAGACATTGAGGTGTGTACGTGTGTAAAAGCTAAATCTTTGCACTTGAGATTAAATTGGTCTCCAAAAATACTAATCAACAACGTAGAACATAAAAACCTAGATAAGTGTGGTTCATTCAAATCGTAATTGAAGTCACCAACTGATATGCATTGAAGGCTTAGGGCTCTAATACGGTTAATACACTGGCCGAGTTTATCACTAGAATAAGTAAAAGCACGCTCCGAACGCTCATCATGGTAATTTGTAGGCAAATATACATTAAAAAAAACACAGCCCTCAAAACGAATCGCTAGAAAATTATTATTGACTTCAAATACACTAGTTCTTAGAGTCGAACGAACAGAAGTGGCAATACCACCGGAGGGTCGCCCTTTTCCACTTAGCTTCTTCGCTGAGACTGAATAAACCGATACTCAACTATTAAAACTAAGAATACTTTTACTGCGGCTTGTGACGAAATGTTCTTGTAAACAGACAACGTCATTTTGCTCAAATACAACATCTAAGATCGGAATTTTATTCGCGAACGAGCCATTAATATTCCACGATAAACATTTAACTGCAGAAGCTTCAGATGTCATTTTTTTTGTGGATTACTGTTTGAGGGACATTTTACACTGTAACATGCGTGACTGCCGATTTTGTATTCAACGCAGAATGTCGGCTGTCTGCAAGGTTCATCTTGCGTAGAACGATGTTCATTTTAGGCACATCTAGAGCAGAAAGGTTCAGCCATACACTGGGAAGTCAGGCGACCGATTTTGTGACTGTTATAGCATCGTCTTGGCAAGAACTTAAATGGATTAGCAGGTAGACGTTCGTAGCCGATAATCATCGAAACACTCAGAAATTGTTGGAGCTCACTCATAGTGTCAAAATACACTTTGAAACAACGGGATTTTCCGCATTGTTCAGTCTTGTACTATTAAGGATTAGATTTTTTAGTTCTTTACAGTTTATATCCTCAGGGACATTTCGAAGCACAGCTATGTGCAGGGCCTCTCGAACAGTAATTTTGAGATCGGGCTTGGAAGATTTCGCTGTCTCAACGATTTTCGCTGTTGCAGCTTTTGACCTGACCCCAAGCTTCATTTGTAGATATACGAAGTTCGCTAATGTCATTTGTATTTTCGCAGAAACTGTCTACGAAAGCTTTCCGGTCATTTGGGTCATTGAGCTCCTGGGGGGGACCTAGGTACTTACAAGATTCCTTTCTAGTGATGTTAAATATTTTTTGCTTAAAATCATCAGATATTTTAAAAAATGACGGCAGGGCAGGAGAAAGTCGAAAAAATATGATGAAATAGGTCTTCGTTAAAATTAAAACAATACAGCTGTCAGTAAACCAATGGCATAGCTTTGCTAGATCACAATTGATGTTTTCTCTGATCGAAGATTTATTTGTACCTCTGATGGAATTAGCTGTGTCATCTGCAAACAGTAGAGCAAGTCTATTACCTGCAAATGCGTCAAGAACGTCATTGACATACATTATAAATGGAAGTAGTCGCAGAATTTAACTCTGCAGTACTCCTATCTTTATTGAATATAGGGTTTTTACCGATTGCATTCTACCTCCATCCACAGATGGACTCCTATCAGTGAGGGAAGACTGGGTGAGTAAGGGAGTATTGCCTCTTATTCTGCTGTTGTCAATTTTACCCGGAAGAATCAGACGAGAGAATATAAAACGCTTTCTTCACAACCACAAACATGTAAGCTGATATTTCGTCATAGTCCATTGCATTATTTAGAAATTTTAGCAAAACCAGTATAGAATGCTCAGTAGAGCACCCAGACCTGAATCCGAACTGATGCATTTTGAAGAAATTAGAATTGGTCAGACAGTGTCATCTCTCTGTTGTAGATACAACACTCCATAATTTTTTAAAATTTCAAAAGGATAGAGATAGGGTAGAATTTCGAATTCTGCTTAGGTTCATTACCTTTATGGAGGGGTATAACTCTCGCTTACTTGAATACAATGATATATTCTATCCTTAAAACAAGAATTGATGATATGGACCTATAACACCGACATGGTCGTCTTTATGAGGTAAGTTGACGATCCATCTGAATTTTCAGAGTGACCGTTTTTATGGGCTTTCCCAATCTTCAGGGGTTTTCTTCGGTGACAGAAGACAAAATTTAGACGAGCTAGATGAGGATCTCTGCAGTTGCTTCTTCAATTCCTGCAGAAATTGCGTTGAGTGCGTGACTTCTTCTTGTTGCGATGTTATATTGAAAATGGTACATCTGGCTTCATCAGGGTTTCAGGAAATGTGTTCATTTTGTTTATTCGGGAATTTATTTATTATGATCCATGTCTCCTTTCTTGATCCCTTTGCTTTTGGAAACTGTTTATGGCAATATGGCTCTTAATATGTAGCTTTTCTAAGTAGGGATGTCAAAGTGTTTTTATTGGTTTTGAAGTCGGTACTAAATACATCCGGATTATTAATATATATTACCCTAATGGTATATTTTTGTGCTCAATACTTGTAGGTAATCCTTGCGTGATTCATGGGTTTATCGGTGTCATTTCTGATGAGAGATGGCTGGTGAATGTAATGAGAGATGAATATTTTGCAAGTATTTGGACGATTTTATATGTTGACAATGGAAAACAGAAATAGATTTTATTATATGTGATTTCTTTGTTTGTGTTATGTAATGTTTGTTATATTTATGCAATGGCAATTATTTAAAAAGTATTTAATTTTTTTATTGCCATGCCCCCAGGATTTTCATTGCGATAAAATTTACTTACTTAAATACAAATCAGAGCGCCTTTTCTAAGAAAAGGCAAGCGGACTCAAAAGCAAAAAATTCTTAATAAATAGAGCAGCCATTTTATCTAAGTTGGTTTCTTCATAAACTGAGTACCAATCGGTACAAGCTAATGTGGCTCGTAATTTATTTGTAGATTTGTCATCAATAGTCCATCTAGCTTATATTTGTGTTTGATTTTCTACGGTTAATCAAAAGTTCCCCGAATAGGATAAAATGATCCGATTCATTAGTTAAGACGATATGACTCGAGTGCAAACTATATTCACAGATATGTTATCTCTAGCTGAAGCAGATTGTTCACTCATGCGCGTTGGTATTCCTACTGTTAGAACCAAACCCGTAGACAAACAAGTAGTCTCTAAATTCACAAGCTGAGATCTCAAGGCTTGTGACTGCAAATTCACCATCTATGGATCTTTTGTGTTCCAGATTCATCTGTGGTGTAAGATCATTCAATTTACCAATAAAACTCTAAGTCTTTAATTCTAGAGACCGATAAAACAGACAGAAGTAGGTTTTCTTTACCGGACGTAATTTCAACTGTCAAGTATTCAAATTCCATCTCCTAATATAAAGAATTCAAGTCAGAGATTTAACGATCACGCAGATCCTCATTAATAAACAAAGTAAGTATATCTTTTAAATGGGTAGGTCTATTTCCAATCACAAGTCTGTGCCTGGCTATATCAATTAAAGAACTATTACTGTCACTGAAAAATGTCTCATATAGTTCTATAATTCCAATTTCATTAAGAATAAGATATCTGGATAGAACATCGAAACTACTAAGCACTCCACGACATTAACGAAATGCGATTATGGATGATTATAACTTATGAAATGGAGTGTTTGGGTCATTATCTATATATTTGCTTGGATGTAAAGATTGTATGAAAAGATCACAATTTTATCACAAGTTAATCCCAATGATTTAAGTCAGTCTTTTAGGTCAATTTTTTCTCAGAGTCATGGACCCGGTAAAATTTTATCCGATTTAAACTTATCTTTAAATCATCATACAAACTTAACTTACAAACAGAAATCTGGAATGAAAGTATAATAAACAGAAAATAACGCCTCTGATCATTCCTTGCATGAAAGGAGCCAGAAGGCTCCTTCAACAGAACCCAATTTAACAGCGGAAATTGGTCATTTGGCTCACCAATTTCGAAGACCCAGCACTTGACTTTTTAGTTGAAGAAACCAAAAAAAGAGAGCATAACATGAAACAATCACATTGAATAGCAAGATAAAAAAAACACTAGGGCGTGATATATTTAAGCAATTTTATATCCCTCGCGGAAACTGAATATAAATTCAGATCTCTGTCGCAACTGCTCATTAATAAATAAAAAGTCGGCATCAGGTGTTTTTTTTCAACCGTGGTTTTGTGCCTTCTATGTGGCTTTTTCTTTTAAACCTGAAACATTAATTTGAAAAATAAGGTTTTTCTGAGGGAAGTAAAGAGTGTAGTTGAAACTTAAAATAAAAAAAATTGTTATGTCACAGCGTATCTAACCTATATCGATAAAATTAGTGCAAATAAACCAACTGGTGAAATAAGTTTTTAGGACTATAGAAAACTAGCGCTTTACTGAAAATACAAAACAAAATGGGAGTTTTGGTGCAGTAAAAGTAACCATTTAAGGACACTTTCAACAGTATCAAAATAAAGTATTTTAGGATTGTGGCTTTATTTATTTTATTTTTTTTAGTTCAATTTCGCATCACTTCTGCATATTGTGCTCAGTCCAAAGATTGATCTGTTACTCAGATTGTTCCAGTACAAACCCCTCCTCACTAAGAAACATAAAATATTTTTCAGTAATTTTTCTAGCTGCGTTCCCAACTTTCTTCTCCATGACACCATCAACGACTTCACAAATTCTTTTCATAGAATTATTCCACCAATCATCTACTTTGTGAAGTTTGAAACTCTCAAGTTTAGTATTCAACTGTTCCTGGAAAATTTATACGAAACTCATCGTGGAATCTGCAAATGCCGTAGCTTCCTGGAAGGCTGTGAAGATTTGAATAAATTTATTTAATTATTGTTACTTATTACTTGACCACAGATCGAAAATAAGCTTTTTGTGAAATAAAATGTATAGAATTAATCCAAATAAATCTACGAAAAATTCGATATTTTATAATGATAATATGAAACAAGCTATAGCTAATATATAGAATGAATTTGTAAATTTATAAATTGATAAAGCTATTAATAATTTTGCGGTAATTTGTCAGACACTCTATTTTGATATATTATCAAAAGAGTTACATACAACAAATACATGCGAAAAGGCTCATGTAGAGAATAATAGTTTAATTGAAAATATAGAAGAAAAAATTTTGAAAAAATCCAGTATTAAAATTAATGATGAAAAGTTTCCTTTCTTATATTGGACGTTAAAATTTCCTAAAAATCCACTTAAACAACGTTATATTGCTGGGGCAGTAGGGTGTTCAACCAGATTTTCGGTCACTAACCTATCTTTAACTTTAGGAGGAATTAGAAATAAATTTAAAGCATATTGCTCTGGAATTAAAAGTTTGTCTAACTTCAAGCCATATTGGAGTTTTAGTAATTCATTACAAGTGATAGACTCTTTGGCTAAGCTTTCTGCTAAAAGAGTCGGTTCATTTGATTTTACTACTCTGTATACAGATCTGTCACTTAATTTAGTATTCGTAAAATTGAAAATGGTCATTAAGATATCTTTTCTTTTGTCTAATATGGGATTTTGAAAATTGATACTTATAATAAAAAAGTGCGATGGAAGAATTTCTTTAAAAGTACTATTAGTTCAAGATGTTATGGCTTAGAGATGATATGTGATTTACAGGAGCTTTTTTGGTTCAATACTTTTATCAGGTTTGATGATAATTTATATAAACAAATTATTGGCATTCCTATGGGTGGGAATGCTATTCCATTTATAGCGGACTTGTTTATAAGTCAATTAGAATATGAATATATGATAAATAAAAATAGTCCAAGTTATGTAAAATATTACTTTTCAAATAATAAAAATATCTGGATGATCTCTTAATAATAAATTTAGCGGAGTTTATGGAGATTTCAACATTATTTATCCACTAGAGTTAATTCTGACACATAGCTATGGGACAGGACACTCTAACCATTTTTTAGATTTGAATATTAATATTTCAGATAATGATAATTTAGTTTATAAAATATATATTAATACTGATGATTTAAATTTTGAAGTAATTAATTTCCCTTTCCTCGAAAGTAATAGGCATGCAGATATCAGTATTCAGCTTTTGATTCCCTACTATTTAGGTATGCAAGAATTTGCAGTAATTACACAGATTATGAAATAGATGTGAAAAGCTTAGCCAAAAATTGATTTTAAGAGGTTTTTCTGCCAATAAAATTAGTTGTTAATTTAAAAAATTTAGTTTTCTGTATAATGAACTTTTAGGTAAATATACATAAAATTGTAAAGAAATATGGAAGGATATTTTAATGTAACTTCTTTTTCATTTTTCTTTTGAGATTTTCGAATTTACACATTGTTTCACGACTAGCTTGAAGGACTTTAAATCTATAGTTGGTTCCAGAAACCAATAAACCGCTCTATTTTATAACTCATGTCCGGCCCATAGAGTCTTTAATTGTTCATTTCAAGTTCCATGGTTCAAGTTTCATTGGCCTATGGGATTCCAATAAGGATAGAACTAATCTTATTTTGTATGTATTTTTTGAATAATTTTACTAGTGTGCCTGTATTGCGCAAGTTTTACCTGCGTAAAACTCAGTAAAAACATAAAAAGATATCGTAAACTACGCAAGTGCTATTAAAAAGTCAATGGGACCCTACAACACTATATGCATTTACTGTGGAGTCATCCACTCTCCCTCAGGAAAATAGCCAGCAAAGATGATTGATTTGTGGACTGCTGCATGCTTGGTCGAATTGCATTCTTGCATGAACAATTTTCAAATGAAATTGTTTGGCCTGTCATAGGATATCACTTGCTCTCTAAATAGTTTTACAAACAAATACTAAACTAAAATTCCTGTTTTGCTTTAGCTTCATTCAATGTAAACGATGATCTAACCAAAAATAGTCGTATTGTTTTCAGCTTCAAAATAGCTAGACAAATTTATCACAAAATCAATCTGGCTGCAAACCCAACACAAACCCTTGAAGGTGGTTTCGAACCATATTCATATGACCAAATGTACTTTTTAGACCCCAATGGAGATGTTAAACAACACCTTTCACATCTTTTAAACTATTAGATCAGTTGTAACCCATCAGATCTCTAAAAAGAATTATTGTTTGACACAATAGATTACATGCAAATGCAATATATATATATATATATATATATATATATATATATATATATATATATATATATATATATATATATATATATATATATATATATATATATATATATATATATATATATATATATATATATATATATATATATATATATATATATATAAGAAGAATTAATTTAATTAGCGTAACAATTATAAGCGTCAGATCTCAGTCCCTGGCAAAAAAAAAACGATTACAAATATTGAAAACTGCCAAGTGTCACAAAACGCTAGATGGTGTTGACAGTTTTTTTTTACAATAGCACCAGTTTACACTCTTATAAGTAACCGATACTCTTTGATTTCATCCAAATTAATGTATGCTTTCAATGAATAAACTATATTATAAAATTGCTACTTTCCTGAGGAGTCACACCAGTTTCGATTACTATTAAATAACTTAAATAAATATGTGCTTTTCTTATTTAAACCTGTTTTTTCTTATAGACAAGATATCTATGAAAGCATATAGGTATAATATTTTCCAAATATTTTTCTAACACTCCATTTGTCTTTTAGAAGATAGAAAATCTTTTTCTGATATTGAGAAAATTGGGATATTCACCTTAGCCATCAAAGTTCACATTTATTTTATGGTTCATGGCAGATTTTGTCTTTTAAAAAAGAAAAACAGAACTAGGTCTTGTTTTCATGAGACATCACAGCTTCAGCTTATTGTTTAGGATAACTGTCAAAGCACCAATGACTGTTTTACTGAATGTTTTCTTTTCAGATCCCTTTAAGACCTCATGTGAAAAATTTAATTAAAAACTATTTTGAATTGCATTTGTTAATGGAGAAGTAACCTTGAAAATACGATCTTATACAGCTCTTTACGCTTATTACAAAAATCATCAAACTGGGAAGCTTAAAGTTAGACGAATTCTCAGTTAACATCTGAATATCAAATCCCATGTGATGCAAAAAATGCTTTGTCTTATTGAAGGAAGACCAAATTTTTAATTAAAAGAGCATTGAGAATGCTTTCGTCATTTTCTAAATAGTTCAATATCTGACCTGATCTATATTTCTTTAATAATTCTCTCCTTCTGCTTAACCTTAGGTACTTTCATTTCATCAAAAGCTCTAGACACTTTTTCTTCATCAGTTACATTTAGAGCTGTCTTTTTAAATCCCAAAAATAATTTTATTATATCACTATTTTCTAAACAAATTGGGTTTTCGAAATTTGTCTCCAGCTTCTCAATTGTGATTTATTGTCTTCCATTTTTTTAAATCAATTTAATTTGGATATTTGGTTATCTTACAAGTTCGGAGCTCTGGACACCTAGGTCCTTGGTGCTAAAGTAAATGTTTTGAATTCCTGGGTGCTGGGCGTTAAAGTATCGTTGGTGTAGGCATAGGGGTTTTGAGCCCTACTGGTATTAATTTCTGCTCGTTTTGAGTTTGACTGGGTTATTTATTGTAATTTCTGTTCATTTTAGGTTTCATTTATTTATCAATGCTGATTTGTGGTATTTTTACGCTTGGAAGATTATTTGGTTTCATTTTTGCTCATTTTTGGTTTAATGGGGTTCTTTACTTTTCTGCGAAAAACTTATTTCGTGGAAATATTTTTTTTAATTAATGCTTATTTTTATTAGAGACCCGAGTTTTAATTCAATTTCGTTTTTACGGCAACCCTGTTCTAAGATGTTTGAAGAAATAGATTAACATTTTTGCAGACAATTGTATCGCACA
>NC_142803.1:62442651-62540031 GCF_049724085.1 Artemia sp. Qi Xiang Cuo | reverse complement strand
CATTGCGACAATTTTTTGCAATGATCAATTTTCTTGCCTTAAAATGCTTTTGCAAAAGAGCGTATTAGCAATTCCTTGTTAACCAGTTTGAGTATTAGATTGGAACCTTCAGGTATGTTGAACTAATAAAAATCCACTCTAAAGGCCTACGGACTGGTAATACTGCTACTTACTGATATAACGACTCTTACTGCTTCAAGGTCTACCCTGTTGTAGGAACCCCGTACTATCTTTATTAGGAACACGATAACTTAATAAAACACTGTGTGGCCCAATAGGCCCGAGAGCAACACCCAACTGTCATTAAAAATATATATTTTCAATTACTTTTAGATGGGACTTCTAGACTTTCAAGACTTTCAAACATGGTATGAAATATCTATTATTAATCAGAGAAAAAAGGGCTTTCAAATGAGGTACTAGTCAAGCAGATATGGTTTAATCCCCAAAAATAGTGTGTAACTCCTGAAAATCGCCTCTGTACTGACTAATTGAGTTTTTTCTCTGAATTGTGGTGAGTGCCAGCTCATTTTAAATGTTTCATCGGTCTGAAGATAGCACTCCACGTTTTGAGATGAATAGGAACCTTTTTCTCATTTTTTTGCCTTAAAGATAGGATTTTATAACCTTGGCACTAAAAAGACTGGTTTTGTTAAATAAGAAAGTCACAAAGAGCTGTAGCAATGGGGCACACGTTCTATTCTATGACAAATCCTAGGGATATTGTTTTTCACTTACTAAAGCACTGTATAGGGCATCATAAGCCCAAACAAGGCCAACGCCCACATGCATGTAATACAAGCATTTTTAATTTTTCGGAAACCCAACATGATTTATATATCTGAATTATTCCTGGACACCCTGGGTCAATTGATACCTAATCCCTCATGTATCTTGATCTATCTCTGTAAAATGTGTTTGCCAACAGGAACCACATTTCCACTATTGTAACTTTACATGCTCCTTCTATGTGTAACTCCCTTTTCCGATACATTGCTTTGCTCAACAAACCAATTCAAACAAACAAACCAGTTCTTTACCTAGATGACTAGGTATCTATTGAAATTTAGTAACAAAACCTAATCTTCCAAGGCTGCTTAGGTTTTCTTTGGTTTGATGTAGGCCTATGCCCAGTGTTTCAAAGTTAGTGTTTCATAGGATATAGAGAGCAGATTTAGAGTCAGAGAATATTACTATATGTTAATTGCTCTGTTTCATTTTAACTAGGGTCTCTAAGCACAAATGGATTGCAGCTACTTCAGCTATTAGTGTGCTGGTCCCCGCCTTGTGTTTTTTCACTATGGATGGGCTGAGCTCTTTTAAAAAGCATCCTCTTCCACATCCCTCTTCACTTAAAGATCGATCAACATATACTTAGGTATATCCATTAAATTCTTTTTTTAAGAGTTATTTGAATCATGGATTGGAGTTTGGGACTCAATTTATTCCTATTTTGAGGGGAAGACTTCTAGTTTAACCCTGGGATGATTGATTTATAATTAAATTCTAGTACTCACCTCCAGAATGCTCATGACGGGTGGGCTTATAATAAAAATTAATCCGCAAAGTATTAATTTTTAAAAGATTTAATCTGTCAAAATAACATAACTACAAGTGTAACTTGACCCCACAAAATCCCTGGAGAACGGTCTTTAAGTTATGGCATTTGTCTACTGTTTATATAAAATGTTTGCTATTGAGAAAGATATATGAATTCTTTCCAGGGGGTGGGGAGTTTTTGGACATTCAGCACAATGGAATGAATACTCATATAAACCTCAGAGAGGGCTCATTTGTTTGGAAATTTAAAGTTCTAGTTCACTTTTCAAGCATCACAAGATATTGGAGGGCAGCCAGCTCCCCTCCCCCCCCCAACCTCTTTTTTCCTGTTGCATCCAATACAAATTTTAAATGTATCCAATAAAAATGTTAAAAGATAATATAACAAAAATTCTGGTGCCAACACAACCCCCAGGGCCCAGGGCAGGCATTGTAAGTTGTGCCCTGGGGGCATATATGAGTCTTATTGAAGGGATGCTCATATTCACTTCAAAGAGGTCTAATTTAATTTTAAATTGAAAGTCCTAGTTCAGTTTTAAGCGTCAAAAGGGATTGGAGGGCACCTAGCCCCCCCCCCTCCCCTGCATTCCCTTTTTTCCTAAAACCCATCCGATAAGAACTTTGAGATAGCTTTTTTTTAAATAGTTAAAAGATCATATAACAAAAACTCCAGGGTCAACACACCCCCCCAGGGCCCAGGGGCAGGTGTTGTAAGTTACGGCCTGGGGAATTTGTGGCTCTTAGTGAAGGGATGCTTGTAAAAACTTCAGAGACGGCTCATTTGATTGGAAATTGAAAGTTCTAGTTCAGTTTTTTAGAGTAAAAAGAGATTGAAGGGCAACTAGCCCCCCCCATGCTCCATTTCCCCAAATACATCCAGTAAAAATTTTGAGATGGCCATTAAGTTAAAAATTGCTCAAAAGTCAGATAGCAAAAATTCAGGTGTCCTCACTACCCCCCAGGGCCTGGGGCAGGCATTGTAAGTTGTGCCGCATTGGGTCACAGAGTATCATTACAGTAATCGGAGGTCTAACTCAGTGAAATTATGGGATACAGAAATTGTAGCCCACACCCGGAGAGTGCTCGAACTAACACAGAAGAAATTGAGCCGGTGGGCATCCTTGTCAATAATTTTCCCCGAACTGTTGGACAGGAAAGTAAGCACGGTCGAGCATTTTCTGAACATAGCGCGCGGGAATTTCTGTGAAGTCTAGGGTTCCACATGGGGTAGTGGTTTATCGCAATTCTACTAAATGCAGCCTCAAAATATCTCTAAATTGGAACTGAACTTCCACAAACCAGGGAACAAATTGAAAGGTGGATAATGCCAGTAGGATCAAAGGACTTGAATAGTAGTGAGTATTTCTATAAAACGGCCGTTAAAACTTGGACACCATTAAAAATAAAGTTAGATTTTAGGCAAAAAATTGTCTGGCTTATTTTTGGCTTGTTTTTCAAAGGCTGCGGCTTACTTTTTTGTTCACGATCTGGCCACACTGGTTTGTTGACTCCAATCTTTGTGACTAGTAGAATTCTTTTATGCATGCCAGCAACATCTGTGATTTACAAACTTGAGTTAGGATAATAATTTTTTAAATCGCTATTTAAAGAAGAAAGAAGAATTTGCAGTACCAAAGGTAAAATAACTTAATATTTGGCTTTATGAATTGATACTTGGGTGTGCTTGTATTTATCTTTCAAGTTGGGAGCTGTGGGCGCTATGGGTTCTTGGGCGCTAAAGTAAATGTTTTGGGTTCTTGGGCGCTAGTGGGAGTTGGGCTTTAAAGTATCGTTGGTCAGAAAAGGTCACTTGTTAATGGAGCCTAGCATTTGGCTATCAGTATCTCCCTTTCTCAGGGGGTAATTTCATTGGGATCATGGTTGAGATAAATTCCCTACTTTATCTAAATCAAAAGTAATGGAAGAAACTTCACTTGATAGTCCTTTTTTCAAAAAACGTTCAATTTCTCTAACAAATATTAGGCCCGTTTTATTAGCACTAAGATCTTCCATCTTTCTTCAAAGATTATGGTTTTTAACTCATCATTGTTTTAAGATCTTACAGCTCATGGTTCGTTTGCACATTAGACCTGTTTTTTCACTCATCAATGTGCTAAGATATTAAATCTTTTGTGTAAGATCTTAGCACATTGATGAGTGAAAAAACAGGCCTAATGATGAGTAGATCATCACAGTTCTCTTATCATTGTTCTGTATGGCAAGACAGTGGCAGTCTTCATACTTTTCGCTAACATCAGTGAGCTGTAAGATCTCAGAACAAAGATGAGTTAAAAAACGATAAACTTGCAGAAAGATGTAAGATCTTAGATGTAAGATCTTAGCGCTAAAAAACGGGCCTAATAGGCCCGTTTTTTTAACTGTGGGAATTGTAGAAATCCATGCGGAAATCCGTCAGTTTCTGTTCAAACCATAGTTGCCAGGTAGCGCGCATTCGTGCCATTTGGTGCTTTTTTGAATTAATTGCGCATTGAATTTTTCAAATTGGTGAATTGCGCCGATTTTGAGCATGTCAAAAAAAATCGGCGCAAAGTGGGCGGATTTTGCCGTCATAATAACAATGACAAAACTCAAAATTTAAAGTCTAGTATTTACTGACAACTTCCTCTGACAGAATCAGGAAATTGTCTATAAAGACAAATGGAATTTTCAGAACCCCGTAGGAATTCTCATATCGCATTCCAGGCTCCATGACAACCTAAATTTTAAATTATCAAAGCGTGCATTATCTTTAGCGTGAAAAACCAAAGGAGAAAGTGGTCAAATTTCGAAAAAAAAAATACAGAAATAAGTGGGAAAAGCTGACCTTTGTTCTGCATAGCTCAAGCAGCTCTTTCTGTCTTAAGCTTACCCATCAACAACCCCTTTGTCAAGAGAGTGTTTTCTGTTATTAATCTTGTCAAACAGTTCTTGGTAACAAGCTGTAAGTAAGGAGCGACCCGGCTCAATAGTAGCCGAAACTCTAAAAACAGAATTTTGATACCAATAGATATATCAAAAGAATCAGGTTTTTGCTGATCTCAAATATTTGTTTCATCAAAAGGGGGAAACACCCCTAAAATTCATAGAACTTTAATGAAAATCACACCATCAGAGTCAGCGTATTAGAGAAGCCTACTATAGAAGTTTCAAGCTCCTATCTGCAAAAATGAAATGTGGAATTTTGTATTTTTTGCCAGAAGAAAGATCACGGATGCGTGTTTATTTTATTTTTTTCTTTCCAGGGGTGGTCGTATCGAACCGGTGGTGCTAAAATACCGCAGAAGGGCTCATTCTAACGAAAATTAAAAGTTCCAGGACTCTTTTTAAGTGACCAAAAAATGGAGGGCAACTAAGCCCCCTCCCACACTCATTTTCCCCAAAGTCATCCGATCAAAATTGTGAGATAGCCATTTTGTTCAGCATGGTTGAAAAATACAGTAACTATGTCTTTGAGGATGACATAATCCCCCACAGTCCCCGGGGGAAGGTCTGCAAGCTATGAACATTGCCCAATGTTTACATATAGTAGGCTTATTGGTTATTGGGAAGTATACCAAAGTTTTCAGGGGGGATTCTTTTGGTAGTTGGGGGTTGGAGGTGGGGTGCAGTTGGGTTGGGTGTTACGTGGTAGGATATTTTCATGTAGGAAGTTTTCGTGGGGGAAGGCAAATTGCTATAAAAGGGGTGCCGGATTTCCAAGCATTATTTAAAAAAAGATCAGAAATTAAATAATAATAAAAAAATAAAAATTTCAACTGAACGTAAGGAGCAACATTAAAATTTAAAACAAGCAGAAATTATTACGCATATGATTGGGTTCGACCACTACTCATTACCTCGTTCTTTACGCTAAAGTTTTTTTTGTACTTTCGTCAGAGCTAATAATTCTAATTAACGGCCTTTGTGATTAAGGGGTCATTTTTAAAGAACTGGAACAAAATTTGAATTTAGCGTAAAGAGCGAGGTATTGATTAGCTAGCGAACCCCCTAATAAACGAAATAAAAATATACGAATATAGGAGTTCGTTACGTAAGTTAATTTGTAAGTTAAGTCAGAAAAAAATTTAGAGAAAGCCATTTAGCAAAATAAAAAGTAAAATCAATTTGCAAATTTCGTTTTGATTGCGGTGAGCCAAAATAAAAGCTCCACTAACTCAAAAACTTTCAGAAATAAAAAAAAAAGTTTTTTAACTGAAAGTAAGTAGTGACATTAAAAGGAACAGAAATTATTCTGTATATGAAAGGGGCTGCCTCCTCCTCAACCCCACGCTCTTTACGCTAAAGTTTGACTCAGTCTCACAACTTTGTTTTTTTAAACAATAAAAAAATTTTGCGTAAAGAGCAAGGGCTTGAGAAGGAGGCAGCCCCTTTCATATACGGAATTATTTCTGTTCGTTTTAAGTTTTAATGTCGCACCTTACTTTTAGTTAAAAAACTTGTTTTTTTTATTTAGTCAAGAACAAAATTCTAAACGGGATGCAGTTTAAAATGCTTAACTCTACTATGACCATCCAACTTAGGCTTAATTGTCAGGGAAAGTGCTGCAGGGAATTTGATCCTACACCTGCTATGCTGAATAGATTTACCATTAACATGTATGACATCAAAAACCATCCAATGACAATGAAAATGAAGATTAAAGTCTTGAATAAATTTTGGGCGATATAGAAGGATGGTATGCTTTTTAACTTTGAAAATGATCTTGAATACTAGTCGAAGATCAATACAATATATTATTAAGAAATGTACAAAACTAATTCGAAGTTAATTAAAAGGAAAACACAAATAAAATAACAATCTGAACTGTTGAAGGACCTTGCCAAGTATAATTGTGTCTCATATGTATGTCTGGCTTCTGTTTCAGGACAAAATCTTAGAACATTGTCTTTAGCCTGCAATTTTATAGATAGTTGCATTAATAACGGCCGGTCTAACTTCTTATCTTTTACTTGGTCGTTCTTGCCGTTCTAATTTATATTTTGAAAGCTACGAAACATTTTGTTCTCATAACTTAGTTGGAGAATTTATATCTTTTTGAAGCTTAGAATTGCAATGTCATAAAAACATTGTATAAAGAAGTAAACTTTTATGACCATTACCTAAGTGATATTTTGGAGAGATGTGACCTTCAAGGATCATGCTTCTCTTTAGTTCTACATTAGAAAATCCTATCTATTAGTTATCTTTATCAAATGCGCCTTTAACTTTCACGTCTTTGTATAACTTATCTATATTTGAAGACAAATACATTGATTACCTATTTCTTTTTTTAGTTCTTTAATCACAATTTCTATTGTTGATAGGGAATAATTCAGCATATTACCCAGAAAGGAATGTAAAATCCCACCTTAGATGTTGGCAAGTATTATTTTTGTTATGTCTTCTTTAATTCTCTTTTTTATTTAATTCTCTTATATGCCAGAAAACTAAGGAAAATATCTTTCTCAATAAAAAAATATCTTTATCTTTCAAAATATCAGTCAAACCAGAGACTGAGAGCAGAAAATTTTGAGTTCTAGTATTCTGAAAGGCAAAATTCACACTATTTTTTTTTTGTTTTGATTTTTTTTTTTTTTTTTTTTTTTTTTTACTCATCCCTGCAAGATATAATTTACCCTGAATTTCGAACTTCACCCAAAAAATATATAGCAAAAATGCGCCGATGGCGCATTTTCGTTTCCATTGGTGCGCTATCTAAAGTCAGGCACCTGGCATCACTGGTTCGAACTATGGCTAAAATAACGCTGCGTTTTAAGGCAAAGATTTCAAATTACTGCAACAGCATGACCTATGTTCTTACTCTCTTCGAAAAGCTGTTGAGCAATAGAGAGCCAAATGACACCGTTTTTCTTGGTTTTTTTATAGCCTGGGTGCGCAGGATCATAGAAGCCGGGTGTAGCCTTGAAACAAAGTTACAAGATCGTGTAGTTTTTGATAATCGATACTCATGATTTTATTCATTTAAAAATCTTGCAAAGATTCCGTCCTGATTTGACCAAAATGTTGCAGAAAGCTAGAGATTTTTTCTAGCACAAAAACGGACGGAATTTCCGCACGGAATGCTAAATCCACATGAATTTCCGCATTGTGTAAACGAACCATGACTGATGTTAGCAAAAAGTCTGAAGACCGCCACTGTTTTGCCATATAAAACAATGATGAGAGAACTTTGATGATCCACTCATCATTGTTCTCAGACCACTGATCAGAGCGGAATGATGAAAGACGTTTGCACAAAAACGACCAGAGATGTAAGATCTTTGTTCAAAGATTTCACTTTTAAACGTTTTCATACAAAAGATGTAAGATCTTAGCACATTGATGAGTGAAAAAACGTCCCTAATATTCCTATTTATTCAACTGTAAGTGCTTCTTCCAGTTTACTGGCGGTACAGAAAGACATCCCCCCCACCCCGATGCTTGTATAAAACTCCATGCTACTATTTTGCTCATCTTGTTGTTGTTGTTTTGAATTGCCATTATTGGTGCTTTAAACCAAAAGTTGATGTGTAATTCGTTAAAATAGGCAAATCAATAAACACAGGACACTTTAGAGTTTTGAAGAAATGATGAAAACCAACTGGATTTTTTTTTCTTTTTGTTAAATTTCAATAAAAACGATCTTAATAAATCCAGCTTCTTAAAAAGACCCAGAAAATCATTTTAATCGCTCCCTTCCCGTCTAATATTTTAGATATGCTCAGTCTCACCTCCTCTAGCTTCAAATTTGCATCAGTCCAACATGAAGATTTATGCAATTCCGAGTGACAGAGTTTTTGTTTTGTTTTTATTTTATCGAATAAAAAATATTTCAATCGTTGTCTTCAGTTCCTATACGACACAACAGATATTTTGCATAATATGCATTTTTCCGTTAAGCAATTTGAATCGTAACTCCCAACCAAAAGAAAGTCAGAAATAAAAGAAGAGTTCACACAATTCAACCCCAAGAATGTTACCCTAAAGCTGTTTTGATGGGTCTTATAAGTCTACGTACATACAAAGAATTTTTAGGGGAGGAGGTCAAACAATAAAAAAAATTAAACTCATTTTCAAAATGAACTAAAAGTAGAGAATTATTTTTTTTTATCAAGAATATAATAAAATAAAAGTCCAAAATGGGGATAAATCCTTTTTAATAGACAGTGTATAATAAATTTCACAAAAAATACCAGTTATTTCGGTCACATATACAGTGACCGTCATCAGTAGTAAAACTGATGTTTTACTACTGATGACGCTTTTTCAGTTTTACTACTCATGACGGTCACTATACACGTGACCGAAATATCTGGTATTTTTTGTGAAATTTATTATACACTGTCTGTTAAAAAGGATTTTGTCCTTATTTCGAACTTATATATTATCGTCAGAGAAAGGCAGTGTGGTCTCCGAAAATATCTACATCAAGAATATATGAATATAAGCGAACATGAGGGGCACAAAAAGCATTAGGTTTTACATAGCATAAACATCAAACTTATCTAGGTTTTAAATGCATAAATGGAAAAAGTCGATGAGTTGAGGAAAACAAATAAAAAAGATCAAATTACACAAAAACGAATCGATTTTTTGCCCCGAATTTTCAATTATATTTAATATTTCCAAATTTTTAATTTTCCAATTTAAAAAAAATATAATGTCTCATCCGAGATTACAACTTAAGTTAACCCAGTCTCGGGATGTGCTCTTACCGTTGTGCAATACTGATAAAAGTGGGAAGTAACTGAACATTCGGAAGTGGTTGAAAAATAGTTGACAAATTAAAAACAAATTGTGTGACAAAGAAATAAAAGGAAGATGGAACAAAAGGATCAGTGAGTTAATAAAAATGAACTGGAAATGATTTAATTAAAAAAAATAAAGGTTAAAAAATTAAAGGATAAATAAGTTTTTAAAAAATAAAAAAACCTATAATTTAATAAGAAAATGTCAAGAAATTTACATTTTCAGGGTGTTGGGGCCCCAGTCCAGCCTGCGTGGTCCCTATGAATCAGTTTTTAAGTAATTTGTAAGCCTACCCTATACAGATACAAGACTGTTATCCGTTTTTTAAAGCCAAATATTCAGTGATTGTTCTTTTATGAAGAAAACATGCTAAACACACAAGCAGTACCATTAAATTATTTATTTTATACTATTTCCAAATATCATGGCCTCTTTTCTGAAAATTCACCCACCCCCTAGTGGTCCGGGATATAGCCCTAGGAATATATTTAAAAAAAATCAACCAATAAAATTCTTAATTTACAATATGAAAGAACACGAAAGAATGTAACAAGAAAAAATGTCCTCGCAAGATTCGACACAAAGACGAAATGTATTTATACAGTTATATATGGGACCGCAGATGGGGAAGGGGTTATAATGTCCAAAAAGAAACCATGATATTTGGAAAAAGTTTAGCATAAAATTGAAAATTCCGGCTCAACTAACCCATCCCCCTCCTCAATGCTTAGATATAACCAAAAAATGACTCATTTGTCAATACCAGCTGTTCATAATCCCATATAAAAAGAGCAACTTTTGTATATAACCTGATATTATGTCAAACCAATCAGAAGGAGGGAGGGGTGAGGTTCTAACGGAACGAATAATACATATGTCATCGGTACTAGTCAATTAGTGGATACACACGCAAGACAGATGCTTTAGGAAACCAGTAAAACGGGTATAAGTCAGTAGAGAATTGGATCGCAAAGCGTGGTTTGTCATTGCGTTTACAATATTTAAATTATGGTTTTTGGGGTTTAGGGGGGAAGTACCTAGATTAGGTTACGTATTTAACATATACTTTGCTTTACCCCCCCCCCCCCTAATGTGCAAATATTTGGTTCAAATTTTTATATTTTCATCATATTTTGTTTTATTTCATTAGCATTAGCTAATGAAACTAACTCCTTCTCCTTATAATTTTAGTATGACTGTTGACGGAACAAGATTCAAAGTCAACTGATGAAATTGAAAGTTGGTGAGGTGACCAACTGACTATTGTCACTAAACAAATGATAATCATATGCTTATGAAAGAGAATGTTATCTTAACTTACTATGCGAGTAAGCAAAGTGTCTATTTTCTCATCCTAATAACTTAGTGATTGTTTGATAAGATTAAATGACCGCAATGTGAAAAAATATCGATGCTCATGTCAGTGTAATTAGAATGAGAACAGCGGATTTTGTCACGGAAAAAAAAATAGATTACTCAGAAAATGTGAAACTTCCTCATTATTCAAAAGCGTAACATAATTGTAACATAAATTCAAAAACGTAACAAAAATGTAACATTTTTAGGACCGTAACGTAAAGCGTACCGTTTTATTTAAAACATACCAAAAATGGTACGAACGTAACCTTGGTGGCAACCCTGACCTTAGTACATTGAATTTATATTTTTTTCTTTCTTAAATGGCGATTTAGAAAGTTATCATAGCCTATGTTAGTAAAACACAGATGGTGCAGGCTTACACAAAAGAATTCTACTAGTCACAAAGATATATTCAATTTATGTCAGCAAACGCAATCAATCGGTAAAGAGAATTTGATAAAGATAGATCATATCAAGTTACAGGAGGAGAGATTTGGCTTTTGTTGGCAAACAAATTTAACGAGGAAATGTATCAAGTTATAGGAGAGACCAACTTTGGGTTCTCTCTGGGTGTTCACAAATATTCCAAATATGTCATTCAGTTTTAGATTCTGAATAATTCAAAGTTCTTGTATTACAAAACAATATACCTAGGATTTATCATAAAATTCAAAATATGCCTCATTGTTACAGCTTTTTGTGACTATTTTATTTAACAAAAACAGTTTTTTTAGTGCCCAGGTCATAAAATTCTATTTCTAAGGTAAAAATTGAAGAAAAGTTCCTATTCATATCAAAAAGTGGAGTACCATCTTCAGATAGATGAAAGATTTCAAATCTGCGGTCACTCACCACAATTCAGAGCACAAACTCAATTAGCTCAGAGCAGAGGTGATTTTCAGGGGTCACACACTGTTCTTGGGGACTAAACCATATCTACTTGACTAGTAAATCAGTTTATATGCCTTTGTTCTCTGATTCATAATATATACGTCTTACCGCGTTAGAAAGTCTTGAATGAGTACAGACCAGATGACATTTTCAGGGGTCACACACTATTTTTGGGGACTAAACCGTATCTGCTTGACTAGTAGCTCATTTGAAAGCCTTTTATTCTCTGAATCATAATATATGCGTCTTACCGTGTTTAAAGGTCTTGAAATAGCTCAGAGCAGAGGTGATTTTCAGGGGTCACATACTTTTTTTATTGACTATACCAACATCTGCTGGACTAGCAGCTAATTTGAAAGCCCTTTTTTCTCTTATTTATAATATATGCGTCTTACAGCGTTTGAAAGTCAAGAAGTCATGTTTAAAAGTGATTAAAAATATATGTTTTTAATGACAGGTGGGCTTTGGCCTTGCTTTGGCTTATTGGGCCATATGCAGTGTTTTTGTTAAGTGAAAAACAATATCTCTGGGATTTATTATAAAATACAATAAGTGCCACATTGGTACAGGACTTCGTTAATTCTTATTTAACAAAAATAGTTTTTCTTAGTGCCCTGGTCATAAGATTCTATCTTTAAGGCAAGAGGATTAGAAAACGGCTCCTACTTATCTCAAAAGGTGGAGTGCTATGACTAGCAGCTCATTTGAGAGTCCTTTTTTCTCTGATTCATAATATATAACACTTACAGCGTTTGAAAGTCTTGAAAATCTAGAAGTCCCGTTTAAAAGTAATCAAAAATATATATTTTAAATGACAGGTGGGTTTTGGCCTTGCTCGGCTTATTGGGCCGTATAAAGTGTTTTTATTAAGGGGAAAAAAAAAATACCTAGGGTTTATCGTACAATGCAATATGTGCCCAGTGGTGCAGAACTTTGTGACTTTCTTATTTAACAAAACAGATTTTTTAGTGCCCTGGTCATTAAGTTCCATGTTTAGGGCCAAAGAATTAGAACAAGGTTCCATTCATCTCAAAACGTGGAGTGCTATCATCAGACAGATAAAAAATTTCAAATGAGCTGTCACTCACCAAAATTTGGAGCAAAAACTCAATTAACTCAGAGGAGACGGGATTTTCAGGGGTCAGATACCTTTTTAGGGACTAAACCATATCTTCTTGAATAGTAGCTTATTTGAAACGGTGGCAATGTTGGAAAAATCTAAAGTACAAGGATTGTTAAGCCGTTTGTAACTATCACACGGCAAACAGTAGAGAACATTGCCGACGGACAAAGGGAATTCATATAAAAAAAAATGTACTGACTTTTGACCGGTGCTATTTACAAACATCACAGTTAAACAGTTTCTCACCTGTATGCACTCTTTGGTGCTAGGTCAAAACGTCCACTTGTGAAAAGGTCTTGCCACATACATCACATTTAAAGGGTATCTCACCCGTATATACTCTACGGTGCTGGTTCAAACTTCCTGCTTGAGAAAAGGTATTGTCACAATCATCACACTTAAACGGTTTCTCATCCAGCACCAAAGTATGTACTCTTTGGTGCTGGTTCAAACTTCCTACTTGAGAAAAGGTCTTGTCACAAACACAACACTTAAACGGTTTCTCTGAATTCTCTGATGTTTTGATGAATTCATTGATGTTTGCTCAAATTTGATGAGTGAGAAAAGGTCTTGTCACGTTCATAACACTTAAACGGTTTCTCACCTGTATGAATTCTTTGATGGGAGGTCAAATATACTGCTTGTGAAAAGGTTCGGTCACACACATCAAATTTAAAGGATTTTTTACCTGTATGCACTCTTTTGAGCCAGTTAAAATCGTGAACTCGAGAAAAGGTCTTCTCACATACCTCACATTGATAAGTCTTTTTCTTTAACTAAGTTCTTTGATTTCTTTTCAATTTTTCATACTTTTTCCTTTGAAGGCAACTTTTCAAGCCTGTTTTATCATTTACTAAGCCTTTTCCTTCAAATTCTGAAGCACATCCAAAATGGTGAAAAGTGACCTAAAAATAAAAAATCTACAGAGTTAAAAACACAACAAAAAAGAATAAAACAATAAATCAAGAACTAAAAAACCGAAAACAAAAATATATCTTTCAATATGTTTTAAAAGTCTACAAAGTGGAAAAAAAAGAATAAAAAAAATATCAAAACTAAAATAACCGAAAACAACAAAAAAATCTTTCAATATGTTTTAAAAGTCTACATAATTCAAAAACGAATAAAACAAAATATCAGAACTCAAATAACCGAAAATAACAAATCAATCTTTCAATATGTTTTAAAAGTCTAAAGAATTAAAAAGAACAGTATATCTTTCAATATCTTTTAACAACATATTTTAATTTCGAACCCTCTTCTCTCCCTCGAAGTGATACTATAACTAGCTTTTAAAATTAGTTTTTCTAATTTAACAAAATGAGTAAAATGAAACTTTAAACGATCAAAAGTATACCCAGGGGTGAACAAAATCATAAGTGAAGGATAGAATGAAGGATTAAAATTAGTTATTCTAATGCAACGAAAGAGCAAAAATGAAACCTTAAACGATCAAAAAGTTTACAGAGGGTTAAATCAAACCATAATTGAAGGATAGGAAATATTACAACAAATATTAGGACTTATTGTAACTAAAAAAGGAAGAGCTAATAGAATACACATCATTTGCTGAAGGTAATTTTTTGGGGGGTAGCTGCAAAGCTTTGGATTAAAGAAAACCAAAAAAGTGACTCTTTCCTTTGGTCTTAAAATTGCCAGTTTAAATAGGGATAAATCCTTTTAATAAAAAGTGAAAAGCAATGAAAAAAAGCTCCGGATATTTCAGTCGCATATTCAGTGATACCGTCATCAGAAAGTACCCGGTATTTTTTTCTTTTTTATTGTTTTCACTCTATATTCAAAGAATTTATCCTATTTTAAATATTATTTTTAGGACCTGAGGAAAACAGTACTTTCACCAATCTTCTTTAAATCTAAAAAAACTTGTTATGTTCTTCTATCTAAAAAGGCAGTTCAGTCTAACTTCTAGGCACTTCAGATAAAAAAAAAGTCAATTTTCAGCTTATTTCAAATTGAACTTGAAATCAAATTAATAGACAAAATAATCTGCTAATTTATAATGAAACATATACACTATACACCTGAATTGTATAATCTATATAGTCATGTAGTTTTAAGGCTTATTATCAAGCTTATTGAGAAATAATAAAACCTACCAAACAATTTTCAAGTGAAAATTTAAAAAAGTTCTTAAAAGACTACAGAAACAGTTTGGCAGACATATGCACATTAGAATAAGACAAAACAAAAGTTCCATCTTAATATTAAGTCCTATTGGCATAGTTTTGTCTAATAAATTATTATCCAATACATTTCAATGAACGAAAACACAATGTTTCAAATGTTTCAATGCTTCAACACAGAAGTACCTTCATTGTTAGAACATTTGGAACCTGGGTTTCGTATTCAAATTTACATGGTCCAGAAATACTAGGTAAATTAAGCAAAAAAAACATCTTCCTGTTTTGGTGACAAATGATGATATGGAAAATGAAAGGTCTTCTCGCTATCACCTGGTAAAGAATTTTCAACTTCTAAAAGAAAATTTAAATTAAACAGACATGGAAAAAATTAACAGTAAAGCTTACTAAACAAATCTGACAGCTTTTACTTTTAAGTTACGAGTAAAAATGTAAATGTACAGACATTATATTTATACATTAAATCAGATGTATATGCACATTTTAACACAAATTGTTTTTTAAATCTACTTTTTATAAACAAAAAGAAAACCAGAAACATTTGACAAAATTCATTAACATGAAAAGAATTAAAACCTAAAATTCATAGCAAAAAAATGATAGCATAGATCGAGTTGCTGGATAAATGTAGAAAACGATAATGTATTGAATAAAAAAAAATAGCATTCTACAGCTAGACAATCACAAACAACATTAAAAGTAAAAGAATACCAATTGATTGGGGTTTTCTGTATTAGTTCCGAAAACATGAAATACAAAATATTGTCTCCCAAAGTTTAGCAGCTGAATTCAACTTACTTTATTCCTCTCTTACATGTATTATGATTAGATATTCCCATTTGAACCCCCACAACTACCCTTGCTTTGGTAGAAATATTTCGTTGATCGTGCTTGCACAGCGAAAAGATTGACAGAGAGCTTCTCCACCAGATGATTACTTATCCCACCAAACTTAAAAATTAAAGCTAATAAATTTACTTTCAAATGTGTTTTGCGTCACAAAGAAGTCACTTTTATCACCCCAAAGCTTTTAATCGCTAGATGCAAGTACACATACTCCCACTACTGCTAACAACTCATCGCAACACCAAGCTGCCAGAGGCCAACACAGCTACGGACGGTCTTCCTCTATCCCAATCTATTTAATGCTTCCCTATCTACACCCTCCCCGGAAGTTACCATTTCCTTTGAATATTTTTATGACATCTTCTTTCCCCAACTGCGGACGACAAGCTTTCCGTTTAGCCCTAGACGGCTGGCCAAAAGAGCAATCTTTGGCAATCTATTATCCTTCATCCGCAAAACGGGCCCCAGCCATCTCAACCTTTTTCTCATAGCCCTAGAAAGTGGAACTTCACAATTCAGCCGGGCACTTAGAACAATCCGTAGGCAATTTCTCCAGAAAATATCAAGCAAATCTTCTTCCTCTTTTCGGAGCGCCCATATTTCAGAGTCATATCTGGCCACTGTCGTCACGGTAGCTTTCAAAATTCTAATCTTAATTGCAGACATATCTTCCTATTCTTCCAAACTTTTTTTAAATGTGAAAAAACACCTTTAGCCTTGGCTATTCTATTTGTAATATCTTTGCTGATCCCATTGTCTTTACTAATAATACTACCAAGTTAAGTTAAGCTGTCCAGCTGATCAATCTTTTTGTTACCGAAGGTCACTTTTTCATCTGCACATATTCTAAGCTTAGTGACCTTTTTAACATTAATTTTTAAACCAATCACTTTCGACTATAAAAAAGGGCACTAACCCTTTGAATTTTCAATCGAATGAGCCGTTTTTGAAGTTTCTACCACAATGTTGTCTATAAAAATCTTATATGCCGCCAGGGCATACCTTACAACCCTTGCCCTAAGCACTGTGGGGGAGTGTCCTCCTCAAAAACATAATTTCTATTTGGAAATCAACTACGCTGAACAAAATGGCTATATCAAAATTTTGATTGGACGTGTTTCGGGAAATGGTGGGTGTGAAGGGGGTTTTAGTTGCCTTCCAATCACTTTCAACTTTTAAAAAGGGCATAAGCCCCTCCAATTTTGAATTGAATGAGCCCTTTTCAAAGTTTCTACGACAACTTCTTCGATACGAAGTGCCCTGGTCCAAAGGAAAAAAAATAATACATTTTGCCAACATCATTCTTACATGCCCCCAGGGCATAACTTAAAACTCTTGCCCTGAGGGTTGTGGTGGAGTGACCTCCTCAAAAACAAATTTTCTATTTGGAAATCAACTACTCTGAACAAAATGGCTATCTCAAAATTTTGATTGGATGTGTTTCGGGAAATGTTGGGCGTGGAAGGGGTGTTAGTAGCCTTCAAATCACTATCGACTGTTAAAAAGGGCACAAGCTACTCCAGACTCTATTTGAATGACCCCTTTTAGATGTCTCTACGACAACTTCTTCGATACGAAGTTCCCTGGTCTAAGGGAAGAAAATAATAAATAATGCATTTTGCCGACATCGTTCTTATTTGCCCTCAGGGCATAACTTAAAACACTTGCCCTGAGGGTTGTGGGGGAGTTGTGCCGTGAGTAAAATGTAATATATTTAAAATACAAAAAAAAATAAAATCTTTTTCTTTCTAAAGATAATTCTGACTCCCTCTAATTAAGTTTAAATCTAGTTTAAAAAAAAGTTCTTAATCAGCAAAAAGAGAAATTGCAATTTAGCCTCAGCCAAATAACGGCGCTATTCAATTTTGAATTTTGTTAAGATAACGGGTAATAAAAAAGATACTAGACACATTGTTCCTCAGGAAGTTAAAATTATAGCTTTTGATCATCAGATAAATTTAAAACAAATTATTGGACGGCCAGTTAGCATAATGGAGTGAGTTTACATACATAAGTACTAGGTAGCGGCCCCCTCCACAGAACTTGGGACAATCGTGAAAAAGCTGGTAGAGCGCAGAAGCTGTATTGATGTGATATAGTGAAAAAAAAAGTGTTTTTGAGGCATTCGTAAATTAGAATTATTTCGGCATTCAGGCATTGCAATTCGGTCATTATTTGTTATTTCAGTTACCATTGTTACCAGTTGAAGTGAACCCCTGCTCTAAACCTATTATTTAAGTTATGATAAATATTTTTCTCTTCTACTAGTGTTAATTTAAATTAATACTTCTGTATCTAGTCGCACGACAAGTAAATTAGCTCGTATGTGTCCAAGGCATGCTCGCAGGAATCTGATTTCTGTATAGCTTTAGAGTTAAATGATTTCCATATAACTCAAGGAAAAGAGGTGACATTTACATAGCTACATATTTTATTTTCTCGCTTTCAGCGGTTGGCGCGGTCAACAATTAACATTACTCCCCATTGCTGTGGCGCAGGCCTCGGTGGCACTATCTTTAGAGCTATAAGCGGCGCTATCGAAGAACTTATGAGGTGTAAGTTCGCAGCCTTAAGGTACAATATTACATTCGACGCGGTCAATCTTTATTTCCACAATCAACACCCACTCAGTTTTTTTATCGCTACATATGGCACGGTCGGAAATTGGAGAAAAACATGCGAACTAATTAGGCTATAAACCTTGTAATTTAAATTTAATCATTGGAAAGATACAGACATATAAGAAAAGTGATTAGACCTATTGTCGCTAAGCTAGTATAGGAAAACTCTTTAGAATATCTCATAAGAGATAATAGCCTTCCCCAAAATAGGTTAGGTGAAAAAATAAATTTATTTTGAGTTATTCAAACGCAAAAAATGTCAGAAGAATTAAGCGAACTATTAATGGCGCAAAAGTTGGTCACGAAAAATGTAGAAATAGCAAAGTCTATTCCGCAGTACGATGGACAAGCAAATATATACGAATTTAATATCCAATTGGCCCAGTTTGTAGAATTAACAAAAACATAGCTAGAAACGTTAGTTGGCATGATCCTATTAAGATTAAAAGGCCAGGCCTTAACATTTCTAAAGTAAATTGAACATACTATAGGTGATGAGGCCAGCTTGCCAATAAATACGGTGGACAGATTGTTAACGGCATTTAAAGATAGATTTATCGAAACAAGTTCTACAGATAAATTAAGACACGGGATGGTATGTTTTGACCATTCACAAAACGTAAGAGAATATCGTTATAATATACGGATTTCAGTAGAAGCAAAATACGGAAAAGGTTCAGGAGAACTGTATGAAAAAGTCATACTAAATATCTTTTTGCAAGGACTACCCCCAAAACTATATAGAATGGTAGTATCCAAAAACATTCGGACGTTGGATCTTGCAGTTCAGGAGGTAGAGCGATTGATCGAAGTTGATACGATGGTGGCTAATCACAGTAAAGCAAAAATAAATAGCCTAGGCGAATCAAACTCAAGCCTGACCTCCAAGGGCGATCAGGCGTCTCCCAATTTCTTTTCAAGGGAAAACTCCCCAGTGCCACAAAGAAATAAAACGCAAGAACCCGCTAGGCAGAAAACAGTACGTTTTCAGCCCGTCAAACAATTTAGTTATGAAAATAACCCTACAATAGTAAGATGCTATATTTGTAATCGACCTGGGTACATCGCGAGGGAGTGCCGTTATGTCCCCAATCGCAAACCAAGAATTGCTGTCGGTAGTACGCAAAATTATGGCAACCATTTGTTCGGAAGAATAAATTTTAGCGCCAGTGGTGCACTAGGCAATAGCCAGGGAAGATTGCGGCAATCAGTACTTTACAACGCGTACCAACCAAATTTGTACAATCCTCCCCCCAATAGACAAATTAATTACCGATTTGAAAACCCAAATATTCGCCAAAGCCAATTTAATGCGAGAATGGTATATATAAATCCCGAAAATTTGCCGACGAGAAATGAAATTTTTTCAAACCGACGACAGATAGTTAATTGGCCGACGGGAAATGAAAACTTTTCAAGCCAACGGCATTTGCATTTGACGCCAGCACCCGGCACTGGCACAAGAAATCCAAACTATCGTAAAAATACCTGGCAAAATCGACAAACAAATATAAATCAATTAAATATGCCTACGGAATATCACATGTCTGAATCTCTACTGCAGACACCGACGCATGAAAGAAATCCACGGGGAAAAGCATCAGGCCCCTCAGAAACATAAATTGGACCCAAAGGGTGCCTAGAATGTTTTATAGGTCCAAACCGATAGTAGTACCGTCTTGTAGTGATAATAATAATAATAAGTTACCTATATTTAATGATTTTTGTGTGGCAAATATTTACTTTAAGGCTTTAATTGACTCTGGTTAGTTGCCCTCCAATCACTTTTGACTATTAAAAAGGGCACTATCCCTTTGAATTTCCAATCGAATGAACCTTTTTTAAAGTTTCTACGACAACGCCTTCTATAAAAACCTTATATGCCCCTAGGGCATATCTTAAAACCCTTGCCTTGGACGTTCTGGGGGAGTGCCTCCTCAAAAACATATTTTCTATCTGGAAATCAACTACGCTGAACAAAATGGCTATCTCAGAATTTTGATTGGATGTGTTTGGGGAAATGATGGGCGTAGGGGGGGGGGAGGCTAGTTACACTCCAATCACTTTCGATTATTAAAAAGGGCACTAGCTCTTTAATTTCCAATGGAATGAGCCTGTTTTGAAGTTTCTACGACAACGCCTTCTATAAAAACCTTATATGCCCCAGGGCATAACTTAAAACCCTTGCCCTGAGGGTTTTGGGGGGGGGTATCCTCCTCAAAAATATATTTTCTATCTGGAAATCAACTACGCTGAACAAAATGGCTATCTCAGAATTTTGATTGGATGTGTTTGGGGAAATGATGGGCGTGGGGGGGGGGGGCTAGTTACACTCCAATCACTTTCGATTATTAAAAAGGGCACTAGCTCTTTAATTTCCAATTGAATGAGCCTGTTTTGAAGTTTCTGCGACAACACCTTCTATAAAAACCTTATATGCCCCTTAGGCATAATTTAAAACCCTCGCCCTGAGGGTTGTGGGGGGGGGGGTATCCTCTTCAAAAATATATTTTCTATCTGGAAATCAACTACGCTGAACAAAATGGCTATCTCAAAGTTTTGATTGGATGTGTTTGGGGGAATGATGGGCGTGAGGCGGGGAGCTAGTTGCCCTCCAATCATTTTTGACTATTAAAAAGGGCCCTAGAACTCTCGATTTTCAATCGAATGAGCCTATTTTGAATCTTCTACGACAACCCCTTCCATATGAAGTGCCTCTGGGAAAAAAATAATGATAATAAAACATTGGAGCCGTATGGCCTTTACTATAGGCAACGCTTCAGCGTTGCCTCTGATTTCTGTTCGTTTTGGGTTTCATTTATTTATTGATGCTGATTTGTGGTAGTTTCACGCTTGGTAGATTATTTTATTTTATTTTATTTTATTAGATTATTTTATTTTATTTTATTTGGGTTAATGGATGTCTACTTTTCTTTGAAAAACTTATTTTGCGGAAAGTTTTTTTTTAATTAACTTCTGTTCGTTTTATATTGACATAGTCTTTTCAGGGGAAAAGAAAATTTTACTTAAAATTTTTTTGTTCTTTACAACCTTATAGTTTGGACTACTATTTGTATGCCGGAGAAAAATTTTCAGTAGTTTTTAACATCATACACCCTTTTAAAATTCTTGAAACAAATAGTAGTGTCTAATTTAGTTTCATACCTCCTCTAGTTGACCTGAAATAGAAAACTTGATACAATTCACAAAAACATCTGTTTCATATCTTTGATGGCTTGGATACACCTACGCTATTTTGATTTGATTAAATTTTAAGAGATGAAGTAGCCCCGCAAGTTTGAATATAATACCCTCAGTCGTTCTTGGGATATTGCTGAGATACCTTTTTGGGAATTAGTATTAACACAGTGCATTTTGATTTAATCTTAACGCAACATTTAGTTTTCAACATAATGGGCAAATGGAAGGGTGGGCGTGGGAGGGGGTTTACTTGCCCTTAAATTACTTTCAACTATTAAAAAGGGTAAAGGCCCTTTATATTTTCCATCGAATGCGCCCTTTTCGAAGTTCCTACGACAACCAAGTGTTCGATACGAAGCTCCCTGGTCTAAGAAAACAAATAATACATTGTACCTACATCGATCTTTACTATAAATATGCCAAGCCTTCCAATCACTTTCGACTATTAAAAAGGGTACTAGGCTTTTCAATTTCCAGTCGAATGAGCCCTTTTTGAATTTCTACGACAACAGTTTCTATAAACACCTTATACGCCCCCAGGGCATAAATTACAACCCTTACCGTGAGGGCTGGGGGGGGGGTTGTCATCCTCAAAGACTTAATTTCCAGAACTTTCAACTACGTTGAACAACATTGGTATCTCAATATTTTGATTGGATGTGTTTGGGGAAATGGTAGGCGTGAAAGGGGGTTTAGTTACCCTCCAATCATTTTCTATTCACTTTCTACTATTAAAAGGGCACTAGCCCTCTTAATTTTATAATCAAAGGACCCCTTTTTGAAGTTTCTACGACAACACTATAAAAACGTTATATTCTCCAGGGCATAACTTAAAACCTTTGACCTGGGAGCTGTTAGAGGGTTGTCATCATCAAAGACATAATTTCCGGACCTTTTAACTATGTTGAACAATATGACTATCTCAAAATTTTGATTGGATGTGTTTGGGGAAATGGTGTGCGTGAGAGAGGGGTTACTTGTGTTCCAATCACTTTCGACAATTAAAAAGGGCTCTAGTTATTTCAATTTCCAATCGAATGAGCCATTTTTGAAGTTTCTACGAAAACTCCTTCTATAAAAAAAACCTTATATACCCTCAGGGCATAAGTTACAACCCCTTCCCTGAAGGCATGGGGGGCGTGTCGTCTCCAAAAATATAGTTTCCGGACTTTTTGACTACGTCGAACAAAATGGCTCAAAATTTTGATTGGATGTGTTGTACGTGGAAAATGGTGGGTACGTGGGGGGTGTTAGTTATCCTCCAATCACTTTTGACTATTAAATAGGGCAAAAACCCTTCTGATTTCCAATTGAATGATCCCTTTTTGAAGATTCTACAACATCACTATCTATTAAAAAACTTATATGCCCCCAAGGCATAACTCACAACCCTTGCCCCGAGAGCTCTGAGGGGGTTATCATCCTCAAAGACATAATTTCTAAAACTTTTAACTACGTTTGACAAAATGGTTATCTAAAACATTTGATTGGATCTGTTTGGGGAAAAGGTCAGCGTAAGAGGAGGTTAGTTTCCCTCAAATCACTTTTGACTATTAATAAGGGCACTATCCCATTGAATTCCAATCAAACGAGGCCTTTTTCAAGTTTCTGCGACAAAGTTTTCAATAAAAACCTTATATGCCCCCAGGGCATAACTTACAACCCTTACCCTGAGGGCTGTGGGGGGATTGTCATCTTCTAATATATAATTTCCGGACTTTTCAACTACTTTGAACAAAATGGCTATCTCAAAATGATGGGCGTGGGAGGGGTGTTAGTTGCCTTCCAATCACACTCGACTATTAAAAAGAGCTCTAGCTATTTCAAATTCCAATCGAATAAGCCCTTTTTGAAGTTTCTACGACAACACTTTCTATAAAAACTTATATGCCCCCAGGGCATAACTTACAACCCCTGCCCCGAGGACTGTAGGGGAGGGGGTTGCCATCCTCAAAGACCTAATTTCCAGAAGTTTTCACTACGTTGAACAAAATGGCTATCTCAAAATTGTGATTGGGTGTGTTTGGGGTAAATTTATAGGCATGAAAGGAGGATAGTTGCCCTCCAATCACTTTCGACTATTAAAAATGGTACTAGCCCTTTGAATTTCCTATCAAATGAGCCATTTTTGAAGTTTCTATGACAAAGCTTTCTATAAAAACCTTATATGCCCCAAGGGCATAACTTACAGCCCTTTCTCTGAGTGCTGTGGGGGAGTGTCCTCCTCAAAAATATAATTTCTATCTAGATATCCACTGCGCTGAACAAAATGGCTATTTCAAAATTTTTATTGGATGTGTTTGGGCAAATGGTGGGTGTGGAAGGGGTGTTAGTTGCCTTCCAATCACTTTTGACTGTTAAAAAGGGCGCTAGCCATTCCAATTTCCAATCGAATAAGACATTTTCCAAGTTTCTACGACAACTCCTTCTATACGAAGTGCCCTGGTCTAAAAAAACAAAAACAATACATTGTACCAACGTTGTCCTTTACTTATGCAGCACGGTTGCACTGCCTATGATATTGTTTATTGAGAAGTATACAGACGTTTTCAGGGGGGATTTTTTCTGGTAGTGGGGAGGGGGTTGGATCGAGGGTTTCGAGGTAGAATCTTTCCATGGAGGAAGTTTTCATTGGGGAAGGTACATTGTTATGAAGGGGCACCGGATTTTCCAGCATTATTTAAAAAAATAATTAGAAATTAAATAAAAAAACAAGTTTTCAACTGAAAAACTTTTAAACTGAAATTTTTGCAACATCGAAACTTAAAACAAACTGAAACTATTAAGTATATGATTCGGTTTGGCCCCTAGTCAATACCTCGCTCTTTGCGCTGAAGTTTTTTTAGTACTTTCAAAAAAGCTATTTATAGAAATTAAACAAAAAAACAAGTTTTCAACTGAAAAACTTTTAAAGTGAGATTTTTGCAACATCAAAACTTAAAACAAACAGAAACTATTACGTATTTGATTCGGTTCGGCCCCTAGTCAATACCTCGCTCTTTACGCTGAAGTTTTTTTTAGTAATTTCATAAGAGCTATTTATTCTAATTAATGACCTTTTTGATTTAGGGGTCATTCTTAAAGAATTGGGAAAAAAATCGAACACTAGCGAGGTATTTATTGACTAGGGGGCAAGCCCCCCTAATATACGTTACACAAATATACGAATATAGAAGTTCGTTACATAAGTTAATTCGTAAGTTACGAATACTTCTTACTAATAAAAACGTTCGTAAATAAAATTAAACAATTTTCAAGAAAGCCATTTAGCCAAAAAAGTAAAATTAATATCCAAATTTCTTTTTAATTATTCATTTACGGTGAGCCAAAATCAAAACCTGCATTATTTTAAAAACGTTCAGAAATTAAAAAAAAATAATTAAAACTGAGAGTAAGGAGCGACAATAAAACCTAAAACGAATAGAAATTATTCTGTATATGAAAGGGACTGTCCCCTCCTCAACGCCTCACATTTTAAGCTAAAGTTTAACTATTTCTCACAACTCTATTTTTTAAAACAATAAAAAGCTTTAGCGTAATTCTTTAGAATAAGCTTTAAAAGCTTTAGAATAATTTCTATTCGTTTTAAGTTGTAATGTCACCAGAAAAAGCCAGAAGATAAAAGCCAAAATATTGACCGGAAATGATGGGCGTGTGGGGGATGATTTTCCCTTCGATTACTTTCGACTATTAAAACGGGCAATAGCCCTGTCAATTTCCAAACAAGATTAGATCTTTTTGAAGTTTTTACAACGCTTTCTATAAAAACCTGTTATGCACCCAGGGCAAAATTTAAAACCTTAGCACTGACGGTTATGGGGGGGGGGGGTCGTCATATTCAAAGACATAATTTCCGGTCCCTTCAACTACCTTCAACAAAATGACCATATAAACATGTTGATCGGAAGTATCCTGAGAAATGATGAGCGTGAGAGGAGGGGGGGGAGGTGCATTCGTCCTCCGATACCTTTTGAATATTAATCAGAGTACTAGCCCTGTCAATTTCCAATCTAATGAGCCCTTTTTAAGTTTATACGTCAACACTTTCAAAAAAAAAACTTATATGCCCCCAGGGTATAACTTACAATCCTGGCCTTGAGGACTGTGAGGAGGAGGGTTTAATCCTCAAAGGCTTAATTTCAAGAACTTTCAAATACGTTGAACCCAATGCCAATATAAAATTTTGATTGCATGTGTTTAGAGAATCGTTGGTGTGAGAGGGGCTTAGTCGCCCTTCAGTCACTTTAGGCGATTAAAAAGGGCACTATAGTAGGAACCTATCAGGAGGTCCCATCCCTCACCCCTGCTACCATCTACAATTGAGTCTAACGGTACCTAACCGCATAGACAATGTTATTGACTCGTGAAGGGACTCCATATATGGGCATAGAATCCCTAGGGAGAACACATGTGCTGTCAGTCCGAACGGGGCTCCATATATAGGCATAAACCCCCTAGGGAAAATGGATTTCAAAGAAATTGATTTGTTGATGTTAGCCCAGGAGAATTGTCTCCGGGCGAAGTTTATTAATGTCTGATGGATGATTTCAAGGTCGATTGATTTGTTGGTGATCGTCCAGGAGAATTGTCTCCGGGCGAAGTTTATTAATGTCTGACGGATGATGTCAAGCTTGATTGATTTGTTGGTGTTCATCCAGGAGAATTGTCTCCGGGCGAATGTTTTGATCTTAGAGATGAAGAGATTAACGCGGGAAAGGGTTTCCTAGGAATTTTAAATGTGATAGCGCAGGGATGTCAAAACAAAAGGACCACGCAGAAATTACGTTTAGAGATTATTTGGGCGAAACCGTTTTGAGACATTTTAGAAGATGATTTACGCGAAACCGTTTGAGGCATTTTAGACGATGATTTAGAAGAGGATTTAAGGGTGAAACTCTGTGGTCGTTACAATACGCAAGTTCTATTTCAGCAGTGTTGTGAGGTCCTTTATCCCAACCCCAAAGGGCCCCGATCCTCCTACCCGAACCCCAAAGGAAGCCCTCGGACTCCAAAGGTCCCACGGGCCCCCAAAGGTCCCACGGGCCCCCAAAGGGCCCACGAGACCCCAAAGGCCCTCCGCACCCCCAAAGCCCCACCGAGGCCTTCCATTCCTCCCTCGCTTATTGAATTTTTTTAAGTTTTTTCGGAATGAATTTTTTAGACTCAGAAATTATCCAACATTTTCCGGTTTTTTCTTTAACCCATTGGCATAGAGTTTTAGCCTAGTCTTAGCTTAGTTTTATTTAGAGCTGAAGTTTAGTTTAGTTTTAGTTAAGATTTTAGAATTTTACCATAAAGTCTTGTTTAGAGTTTTAGTTAGAGTTCTAGTTTAGTTTTAGTTAAGAATTTAGAGTTTTTAGCTTAGAGTCTTAGATTAGAGTTTTTGTTATATTTCTATTTCATTTTATTTATATTTAAGAGTTTAGATTATTGTTTTATCTTCGAGTTTTAGTTAGAGTTGAATTTTAGTTTAGTTATAGTTAAGAGTTTAGAGTTTTACCTTAGAGTCTTAGCTTAGAGTTTTAGTTAGAGTTGAAGTTGAATTTAGTTTTAGTTAAGAGTTTAGAGTTTTAGCTTAGAGTTTTTGTTAGAGTTCTAGTTTAGTTTAGTAATAGTTAAGAGTTTAGTTTTTAGCTTAGTCTTAGCTTAGAGTTTTTGCTGAAGTTCTATCTGATCTTATTTTTATTTAAGAGTTTAGGGTTTTAGCTTATAGTTTTACTTAGAGGTAAAGTTAAGTTTAGTAATAGTTAAGACTTTGGACTTTTAGCTTAGAGTCTTAACTTAGAGTTTTAGCTAAAGCTATAATTTTATTTAAGTTTTAGGTAATAGTTTATAGTTTTAGCCTAGAGTTTTAGCTAAGAGTCTTCGCTTAGAGTTTTTGTTGAAGTTCTAGCTTAGTTTAGTTTTAGTTAAGAGTCTTAGCTTATAGTCTTAGCTTAGAGTTTTTGTTAGAGTTCTAGTTTACTTTAGTTTCAGTTAAGAGTTTAGAGTTTTACATTAGAGTCTTAGCTTAGAGTTTTAGTTAGAGTTGAATTTTAGTTATAGTTATAGTTAAGAGTTTAGATTTTTACCTTAGAGTATTAGCTTAGAGTTTTTGTTGAAGTTCTAGTTGAGTTTAGTTTCAGTTAAGAGTTTAGAGTTTTAGCTTAGAGTCTTAACTTAGAGTTTTAGTTATAGTTGAAGTTTAGTCTAGTAATAGTTAGGAGTTTAGAGTTTTTGCTTGGAGTCTTAACTTACAGTTTTAGCTAGAGTTGAAGTTTAGTTTAGTTATAGTTCAGAATTTAGAGTTTAGCTTAAGAGTCATAGCTTAGAGTTTTTGTTAGAGTTCTAGTTTAGTTTTAGTTAAGAGTTTAGAGTTTTACCTTAGAGTCTTAGCTTAGAGTGTTAGTTAGAGTTGAAGTTTACTTTAGTTTTAGTTAAGAGTTTAGAGTTTTAGCTTATAGTCTTAGCTTAGAGTTTTTGTTGAAGTTCTAGTTTAGTTTTAGTTAATAGTTTAGAGTTTTAGCTTAGAGTTTTTGTTGGAATTGAAGTTTAGTTTAGTAATAGTTAAGAGTTTAGAGTTTTAGCTTAGAGTCTTAACTTAGAGTTTTTGTTAGAATTCTAGTTTAGTTTAGTTTTAGTTTAGAGTTTAGAGTTTTACCTTAGAGTCTTAGCTTAGAGTTTTTGTCAGAGTTCTAGTTTAGTTTTAGTTAAGAGTTTGAAGTTTTAGCTTTGATTTTTAGCTTAGAGTTTTAGTTAGAGTTGAAGTTTAGTTATAGTTAAGAATTTAGAGTTATAGCTTAGAGTTTTAGTTAAAGCTGTAGTTTAGTTAAGTTTTAGTTAAGAGTTTAGAGTTTTAGCCTAGAGTCTTAGCTTAGAGTCTTGGCTTAGAGTTTTAGTTAGAGTTGGAAGTTAAGGTTAGTTATAGTTAAGAGTTGAGAGTTTTAGCTTTGAGTCTCAGCTTGGAGTTTTAGTTAGATTTGAAGTTTAGTTTAGCTATAGTTTAGAGTTTAGAGTTTTAGCTTTGAGTCTTAGCTTAGAGTTGTAGTTAGAGTTGAAGTTTGGTTTAGTTATAGTTAAGATTTAGAGTTTTAGCTAAGAGTCATAGCTTAGAGTTTTAGTTAAAGTTGTATTTTAGTTAAGTTTTAGTTAGGAGTTTAGAGTTTTAGCCTAGAGTCTTAGCTTAGAGCTTTGTTGAAGTTCTAGTTTACTTTAGTTTTAGTTAAGAGTCTAGAGTTTTACCTTAGAGTCTTAACTTAGAGTTTTTGTTAGAGTTGAAGTTTAGTTATAGTTAAGAGTTTAGACTTTTAGCTTATAGTCTTAGCTTAGGGTTTTAGTTAGAGTTGTAGTTTAGTTTAGTTAAGAGTTTAGAGTTTTAGCTTAGAGTCTTAATTTAGAGTTTTTGTTAGAGTTCTAGTTTAGTTTAGTTTTAGTTAAGAGTTTAGAGTTTTTAGCTTAAGAGTCTAATCTTAGAGTTGTTGTTGAAGTTATAATTTAGTTTAGTTTTAGTTAAGAGTTTAGAGTTTTAGCTTAGAGTCATAGCTTAGAGCTTTAGTTAGAGTTGAAGTTTAGTTATAGTTAAGAGTTTAGAGTTTTAGCTTAGAGTTTTTGTTAGATTTCTAGCTTAGTTTAGTTTTAGTTAAGAGTTTTATCTTAGAGTCCTAGCTTAGTGTTTTAGTTAGAGTTGAAGTCTAGGTTAGTTATAGTTAAGAATTTAGAGTTTTAGATTAGATGCATAGCTTAGAGTTTTAGTTGAAGTTTTAGTTTAGTTAAGTTTTAGTTAAGAGTTTAGACTTTAGACTAGAGTCTTAGCTTAGAGCTTTAGTTAGAGTTGAAGTTTAATTTAGTTATAGTTAAGAGTTTAGAGTTTTTAGCTTACAGTCATAGCTTAGAGTTTATGTTAGAGTTCTAGTTTAGTTAAGTTTTAGTTAAGAGTTTAGAGTTTTACCTTAGAGTCTTAGCTTAGAGTTTTTGTTAGAGTTGAAGTTTAGTTATAGTTAAGAATTTAGACTTTTAGCTTATAGTCTTAGCTTAGGGTTTTAGTTAGAGTTGTAGTTTAGTTTAGTTAAGAGTTTAGAGTTTTAGCTTAGAGTCTTAATTTAGAGTTTTTGTTAGAGTTCTAGTTTAGTTTAGTTTTAGATAAGAGTTTAGAGTTTTTAGCTTAGAGTCTTAGCTTAGAGTGTTGTTGAAGTTCTAGTTTAGTTTAGTTTTAGTTAAGAGTTTAGAGTTTTAGCTTAGAGTCTTAACTTAGAGTTTTAGTTAGAGTTGAAGTTTAGTTATAGTTAAGAGTTTAGAGTTTTAGCTTAGAGTTTTTGTTAGAGTTCTAGTTTAGTTTAGTTTTAGTTAAGAGTTTAGAGTTTTATCTTAGAGTCCTAGCTTAGAGCTTTAGTTAGAGTTGAAGTTTAGTTTAGTTATAGTTAAGTATTTAGAGTTTTAGCTTAGAGTAATAGCTTAGAGTTTTAGTTAAAGTTGAAGTTTAGTCATGCTTTAGTTAAGAGTTTAGAGTTTTAGCACACAGTCTTAGCTTAGAGTTTTAGTTAGAGTTGATGTTTAATTTAGTTATAGTTAAGAGTTTAGAGTTTTTAGCTTACAGTCATAGCTTAGAGTTTCTGTTAGAGTTCTAGTTTAGTTTAATTATAGTTAAGAGTTTAGAGTTTTTAGCTTAGAGTCTTAGCTTAGTTTCTGTTAGAGTTTTAGTTTAGTTTAGTTTTAGTTAAGAGTTTAGAGTTTTACCTAAGTGTCTTAGCTTGAAGTTTTAGTTAGAGTTGAATTATAGTTTAGTTTAGTTCTACTTTATAGTTTTAGCATAGAGTTCTAGTTTAGTTTAGTTTAGTTTTAGTTGAGTTTAGAGTTTTAGTTTAGAGTCTTAGCTTAGAGTTTTAGTTAGAGTTGAAGTTTAGTTATAGTTAAGAGTTTAGAGTTTTAGCTTAGAGTTTTAGTTAGAGTTCTAGTTTAGTTTAGTTTTAGTTAAGAGTTTTAGCCTAGAGTTTTAGCTTAGAGTTTAGTTAGAGTTGAAGTTTAGTTATAGTTAAGAGTTTTAGTTTAGAGTCTTAGCTTAGAGTTTTAGTTAGAGTTGAAGTTTAGTTTAGTTATAGTTAAGAGTTTAGAGTTTTTAGATTAGAGTCATAGCGTAGAGTTGAGAGTGATGAGCGCTCATGATAAGCTAACCTAACCTAACTTGAACATGATGAAATGTTTCTATTTATTTATTAATATTTATTCATAACTAATCTAACCTATGGTTTGGGAGGTTAGATGAACCTAACTTAAATGTAGAGAAACCACTTAAACATGGAGAAATGTTTCTATTTATTTATTAATATTTATTTATACTTAACCTAACCTATGGTTTTGGAGGTTAGATAAACCTAACTTAAACGTAGTGAAAGCTAACTTTGAAAGAAAACTTGTTAAAAACCTGTTACTTCCCAGACAAATTTGATATTGTTAAGTAAAAGTTTATTAGTATTAAGAAAAAGTTGTTACTTCGATGCGAAGATTTCTTAGTGTTAAGCAATACTTGCTACTTCTGACAGGAAAAATTGTTATCATCAGCGAAAAATTGTTAATTCCAAGAAAACTTCGGTATGTTTGACTTAAAACTTGTTATTTCTAACAGATAACTTGTCATCATAATGAAAATTGCTACTTCTAAGAAAAAAATTGGTATCTTTGAGAGAAAACTTGTAAGCTCAAACAGAAAACGTGTTATCACTGATGAAAAAATGTGACTTCCAAGAGAAATTGGGGTGTGTTAAGTAAAGATTTGTTATTATTAAGGAAAAAGTTGTTACTTCGAAGAGAAGATTTATTATCTTTGACGGAAAACTTGGTGCTGTTAGAAGAAATTCGCTACTTCTATGAAAAATTTTTTATCTTTGCTGGACAACTTGCTAGTTCTAGCCGACATTGTGTTATCAGTGACGAAAAATTGTTACTTTTAAGAAATAATTGGTATCTTTGACAGAAAACTTGCTACTTTTGACAGAAAACTTGTTATCACAATCAAAAAATTGTTATCACTGACGAAAAATTTGGTATCTTTGACATAAAAGTTATAAGTTCTAACAGAAAATTTGTTATCATTGACGAAAAATTGTTATTTCTAAGAGAAATTTGATAGCTGTAATTAAAACTCTGTTAGTGTTAAGGAAAAATTGTTACTTTGATGAGAAAATTTGTAAGTGTTAAGAAAAACTTGCTACTTTTGACTGAAAACTTTTTATCATGAACGGAAAAAAATATACTTAAAGGAAAAATTTGATATTTTTAAGTAGAAGTTTGTTAGTATTGAGGAAAAAGTTTTTGATTCAATGAGAAAATTTGTTAGTGTTACTAAAACTCTGTTAGTGTTATGGAAAAAATTGTTGCTTTGATGAGAAAATTTGTAAGTGTTATGGAAAACTTAGCTACTTTTGACTGAAAACTTTTTATCATGAACGGAAAAAAATTATTCTTCTAAAAAAATTTGATATTTCTAAGTAGAAGTTTGTTAGTATTGAGGAAAAAGGTGTTGATTCGATGAGAAAATTTTTTAGTGTTACTAAAACTCTGTTAGTGTTAAGGAATAAATTGTTACTTCGATGAGAAAATTTGTTAGTGTGAAAGGAAAAATTGCTACTTCTGACAGAAAACTTGCTCTAATAAACGAAAAAATTTTACTTCTAGGAAAAATCTATAAGCTAAGACTCTAAGGTAAAACTCTAAACTCTTAACTATAACTAAACTAAACTTCAACCCTAACTAAAACTCTAAGCTAAGACTCTAAGGTTAAACTCTTAACTATAACTAAACTAAACTTCAACCCTAACTAAAACTCTAAGCTAAGACTCTAAGGTAAAACTCTAAACTCAACTAAAACTAAACTAGAACTCTAACAAAAACTCTAAGCTAAGACCCTAAGATAAAACTCTAAACTCTTAGCTAAAACTAAACTTGAGTTCTAGATAAAATTAAAGGCTCAGCAACTAAGGTAAAAGTATTAACTTTAAACTAAAACTAAACTAAACTAGCATTAAATAAAACTCTAAGTTAAGAGTCCCGGAAAAGTCACTAAACTATTAACTATAACTAAACTAAAGTGGAGCTTCAACTCTAAGTTAAACTCTAAACTAAGACTATAAGTTAAAACTCTAAACTCTTAACTAAAACTAAACTAAACTTCAACTCCAACTAAAACTTTATGCTAAAACTCTAAGGTAAAAATCTAAACTCTTAATAAAAATAAACTAAACTTCAACTCTATCAAAAACTCTAAGCTATGACTCTAAGCTAAAAACTCTAAACTCTTAACTATAACTAAACTAAACTTCAACTCTAAACTAAAACTCTTAACTCTTAACTATAACTAAACTTCAACTCTAACTAAACTATAAGCTAAGACTCTAGGCTAAAACTCTTAACCAAAACTAAACTAAACTAAACTAAAACTCTAACTAAAACTCTAAGCTAAAACTCTAAACTCTTAACTATAGCTAAACTAAACTTCAACTCTAACTAAAACTCAGAAGCTAAAACTCTAAACTCTTAACTAAAACTAAACTAAACTTCAACTCTATCAAAAACTCTGAGCCAGAAACTCTAAACTCCTAACTATAACTAAACTAAACTTCAACTCTAACTAAAACTCTAAGCTAAGACTCTAAACTAAAACTCTAAACTATAACTAAACTTCAACTCTAACTAAACTCTACGATAAGACTCTAGGCTAAAACTCTTAACAAAAAATAAACTAAACTAAACTAGAACTCTAACAAAAACTCTAAGCTAAAACGCCAAGATAAACTCTAAACTCTTAATTAAAACTAAACTAGAACTATAACTAAAACTCTAAGCTAAGACTCTAAGGTACAAGTCTAAACTCTTAACTAAAACTAAACTAAACTAGAACTCTAACTAAAACTCCAAGCTAAGACTCCAAGCTGAAACTCTAAACTATTAACTAAAGCTAAACTAAAGTAGAACTCTAAGCTAAGACTCTACGCTATGACTCTAAGCTAAACCTCTAAACTCTTAACTATAACTAAACTAAACTTCAACTCTAACTAAAACTCTAATCTGTAACTCTAAGCTAAAACTCTAAACTCTTAACTATATTTAAACTTCAACTCTAACTAAACTCTAAGCTAAAACTCTAGGCTAAGACTCATAACCAAAACTAAACTAAACTAGAACTCCAACTAAACTCTAAGCTAAAACTCTAAACTCTTAACTATAACTAAAACTAAACTTCAACTCTAACTAAAACCCTAAGCTACGACTCTAAGCCAAAACTCTAAACTCAACTAAAACTAAACTTAACTAGAACTCTAAGCTAAAACTATAAAGTAAAACTAAACTAAACTAAACTTCAACTCTAACTAAAACTTCAAGCTAAGACTCTAAGCTAAAAACTCTAAACTCTTAACTATAACTAAACTTCAACTCTAACTAAGGCTCTAAGCTAAGACTCTAAGGTAAACCCTTAAACTCTTAACTAAAACTAAGCTAAACTAGAACTCTAACAGAAACTCTAAGCTATGACTCTAAGCTAAAATCTCTAAACTCTTAACTATAACTAAACTAAACTTCAACTCTAACTAAAACTCTAAGCTAAGACTCTAGGCTAAAACTCTAAACTCTTAACTAAAACTTAACAAAACTACAATTTTAACTAAAACTCTAAGCTAGGACTATAAGCTAAAACTCCAAATTATTAACTATAACTAAACTAAACTTCAACTCTAACTAAAACTTTAAGCTAAGACTCTAAGCTAGAACTCTAAACTCTTAACTAAAACTAAACTAGAACTCTAACAAAAACTCTAAGCTAAAACTCTAAACTTTTAACTATAACTATAACTAAACTTCAACTCTAACTAAAACTCTAAGTTAAGACTCTAAGCTAAAACTCTTAACTAAAACTAAATAAAATAGAATTTCAACAACAACTCTAAGCTAAGACTTTAAGCTAAAAACTCTAAACTCTTAACTAAAATTACACTAAAATAGAGTTCTAATAAAAAATCCAAGTTAAGACTCTAAGCTAAAACTCTAAACTAAAACTAAAGTAAACTACAACTCTAACTAAAACTCTAAGCTAAGACTCTAAACTAAAACTCTAAACTCTTAACTATAACTAAACTTCAACTCTAACAAAAACTCTAAGTTAAGACTCTAAGGTAAAACTCTAGACTCTTAACTAAAACTAAAGTAAACTAGAACTTCAACAAAGCTCTAAGCTAAGACTCTAGGCTAAAACTCTAAACTCCTAACTAAAACTTAACTAAACTACAACTTTAACTAAAACTCTAAGCTATGATTCCAAGCTCAAACTCTAAATTCTTAACTAAAACTAAACTAAACTTCAACTCTAACTAAAACACTAAGATAAGACTCGAAGCTACAACTCCAAACTCTTAACTATGGATACACGAAACTCCAAATATTACTAAACAAAAATATAATACTATAGGCTAATAATCTAAACTATTAAATATAACTAAACTTAAATTCCAACTCTAACTAAAACTCTAAGCTAAGACTCTAAGCTAAAATTCTAAACTCTTAACTAAAAATTAACTCAACTACAATTTTAACTAAAACTCTAAGCTATAACTCTAAATTCTTAACTATAACTAAACTAAACTTCAACTCTAACTAAAACTCTAAGCTAAGACTCTAAGGTAAAACTCTAAACTCTTAACTAAAACTAAACTAAACTAGAACTCTAACAAAAAATCTAAGTTAAGACTCTAAGCTAAAACTCTAAACTCTTAACTATTACTAAACTAAACTTCAACTCTTACTAAAACTCTAAGCTAAAACTCTAAACTCTTAACTAAAACTAAACTAGAACTTCAACAAAAATTCTAAGCTAATACTATAAGGTTAAACTCATAATATTAAATTTAACTATAATTAAACTAAGCTTCAACACTCGCTAAGACTCTAATCTGATACTTTTATGTAAAAACTCTAAACTCTTAACTATAAGTAAAGTAAACTACAAATATAACTAAAACTCAACGCTGAGACTGTAATCTAAAACTCTAAACTAATAAAAAAAAATAAACTAAAATAGAACTTCAACAAAAACTCTAAGCTAAGACTCTAAGCTAAGACTCTAGGCTAAAACTCTAAACTCTTAACTAAAACTAAACTAAAACTACAACTTTAACTAAAACTCTAAGTTAAGACTCAAAGCTAAAACTCTAAACTCTTAACTATTACTAAACTAAACTTCAACTCTAACTAAAACTCTATGCTAAAACTCTAAACTCTTAACTAAAACTAAACTAAACTAGAAGTTCAACAAAAACTCTAAGCTAAGACTCTAAGCTAAAAACTAAACTCTGAACTATTACTAAACTAAACTAGAACTCTAATAAAAACTCTAAGCTAAGACTAAGCTAAAACTCTAAACTCTTAACTATAACTAAACTAAACTTCAACTCTAACTAAAACTCTAAGCTAAGACTCTAAGGTAAATCTCTAAACTCTTAACTAAAACTAATCTGAACTTGAACTCTAACTAACACTATAAGCTAAGACTCTAAGCTAAAACTCTTCACTAAAACTAACCTAAATGTAATGGGGGGGTTTTGTTTTTGGTTTAAAGATATGGCGAGTTTGCCTTACTATTCACTTTTCCTTAGTTAATAATATGGCGAGTTTTCAAGGAAGGGGAAGTTTTCGATAAAAGGGTTTTGTTCTTCTGCTTCAAGTTATTTCTTTGCATATGAATTCCTCATTTAATTATTTCTATGGGTAATTTTCAGTTGAACTCTTGGTTGTTGGTTCGCGAGTGGCATACCTGAGTGGAGGCGGAACTTTATGTGTAGGGAGCTAAAATTAACGGTACAAATAGGGAGCTCTCATTAACGGCCATACTGAGTCGAAATCAGATTGAATGGATTCAGGTTCCCTTGGGAGCGAGTGGAGCCACAAGGACAAGCTAATTTCAAGAAATACTAGCATAAAGAGAATAAAATAAGAAGATGATGCATTTATTACTCACAGAACTGGAACAGAGTTTCGGTATATAAAAATAATGGCACTAAGTTAAAACTGGTCACTGATTCAACAGTATTGTCTATTAATTCACATAGGAGAAAATGAGTTTACAATAACTGTCCTGAATCTCAAGTGAGACTCTCGTAAGAATAAAAAAGATTCCAAAATAGACTGATTCTGAACTGACTCTGGACTCACATAAGACTGACATAAGACTCCAAATTAAGACTCTCTCAATAAGACGGCTCCAAAAAGACTGCTTCAAAATTGCTAAGTTCTCGCTATCTACTCATTCCAATTTCGCCAGAGGTTACGTCCGGGCGTTACTAACAAGTATACTATTCCGATCCTATTGGTTTCCCTATCTGTCACACGTTACTATTGGACCAATCAGCTAGTTGATTTTAATTAACTTTTGAACCGGCTTATGTTTCTTCTAAAATTTCGCTTCGGAATTCTTCCCAGCATGGTGCAATTTTTTACTAGATACAGAGTTTAACATTGTATTTAATTCATACAATTTTTGACATATTTTATGCAAATTTCAAACCTAAGATTTATTGTTACAATTGTAATACAATGTTTCGCTACTTTTTAAATTTGACAATTACTTGTTACTTAAATTATTTGGGTTTATATTCTGGGCACTTTTACTTGGAAAATTTTTGGGGTATTGGAAATTGATTCCATTACATATCATCCTTCCCGTTCTTAACGATGTCCTCATCGTTGTGTCACCCTACTCTTTCTACTCTTTAAAATTTTGATCTCGCTTCCCCCCTTTTTTTTGACTTAGTATTTGTTGCTTTAATTAACTTAGCCTTGGTAAGATATGTATTTTTTTTCCCATGTTCTCGATTATTCTACTAGACTACATGTATTAAAACATCACCTTAAAGTCTACTACCTATACGCTCTATTTGACGAAAGGGTCAAAGAGTTTCTATTGACTAACACATTTTATTATAGGATTATGTAATAATTATTGTTCCCTCCACCTGATACTAAAATTCCTTCACCTGATATGCTAATAATTCTACATAGTTCTAACTAATTAAGGACTGCCTTAGCGACTGCATTTTATCACTTAAAATGGTACATATTTGCTTTTTCTCTAAGCTTAACTATACTTCCACCTGATACCATAATGATAGGACACGTAATTGATTCTAATTGGTTCTACGTGTTTCTAACTAATCGAGTTCTGCTTTTGCGACTATTCTATCACTTAAAATGGTACATATTTATTTTCTTTCCCTAAACTTGACTATACTTCCACCTGACACTTTAATGATACGACACGTAACTGATATCGAGGCACTAATGTACATATAAGATAAATGATTGGATACAAAAAGTTTCACAATATAATTTTTTAAACTTTATGTATGATTGCAACATTGGGAGAATGTAATTTACACTTATTTTCAACTGATTATGAAAACTTTCTCAGTATTCACTAAAGTTATAGTTAGATACATAAGATTCACACTTACTTCATCATTCTACGTGTCTATAATACTCACATACGTTGTCACTTTATTTTGGGCTTCCGTCGAACTAATTATTGTGTCGGCTAATTGTTTATGGGTTGTCTTCATGGTGTTTCCTCTTTTGGCACTTGTTGCTTGGGATAAGCGTTTACAATGTTCGTATGTATGACTACTTGCACAAAATTGTCCGTGCGGGGTTTGTCATGTCAAATACGTTGGATTGATGTTACCGAGTCGTTGAAATGTTCACTAGGTACATAACTCTTCGGGAATTGGTCACCTGAAATGGGTATCTTGATCGATTGGCTGGGTATTTCTTCTTGAATACTTTTATCCTCGGGAAAGTCTATTACTCGTACAGTCTGTTTCCCGTAAATTTTTCACATACAGTCTTCCTTTATTTGCACTATGGGTTATGTAAGACATGTAAGGGTAACTATGGATGGATTAAAACTCTATCTCAGGTTCTATATTTGATGTATTGTCTTTGATCATCATTGAGGGATAAAACGATAATGACGGGTTGGTTTTCTTCTTTTAACATTTCATTTTGGGAAAAATTTAGCACGTACAGTTTATATTTCCCACAAAATTAATTATGATTGGTTCCTCTTCTCATAGAGGATAATTTGGTTGTGTGACATCTAATTGGGTATGTTCAAAACTTGATCTTGGCCTCTTGGTTTAACATATTGTCTTTGATCTGAGGCTTAAGATATACCATTTTTGAGGAATTGGCTCCAGGGTTATTCTTGGTGTTATAAACATTAGATCTTAAAGACTTTGCCGTCTAAGGATAGTTATTTGACGGGTATTTATGCAGTTTTACGACATGACTGGTCGGGGTGGATCATTTCATATATGAATATTTATGTATGGAGTTCTTGATTCGCCGATAGTGGTTGGGGTAGTGTTACCTGATACTAGGCTTGGATGACTTGGATTTTCATTAGGTCATTGTCTTCAGGGGTTTCCTCGGTGAGTACTTTTCGGTGGTTGACAAATGATGAGAGTAGATGCTACTGGGTTGTATCTGTGTTGTTTGCTTGTACACCAATAGTTAATCCTCACTGATTACTCTGCATCCTAGAATATAAATATCTGGGCAGAATCATATGCTCTTTATAATCACACAAGTTAAGACACGAACAGCATTAATAAAATATTATACAGGGACTATTGTTTTTAATAATAGTCAGAATTAGTCGTACTAATCACATCAGCTTATTATGGGTATATTTAAACTCAACGATAAAAAGAGTAAAAGCAATCATGCTCTGCATGCATATTGCAGCAATACTAGGTTGATACGTGACACTTTAAGTAATAATACGAGAAATGATCATGTCTACAAAAAAAAATAACGCAATATGAAATTTTCAAGATTTGGTGATTATATATATATACTTGTATAGATGTGCGTTTGACATCTGTTCAATACTTAATACATTTTTAAATGTTATTCAACACTTACCTACTTTAGCATTAACTTTTTTATTATATAACTACATGCGAGGTAGGTTACATGGTTTCATGAGAGGTCTTGATTTACTATAAATTTCCAAGTTTTTACTGTTTATGCGCGTCCATGCCGCTTAAGAAATACATCTTTGCAGTTGCATGGGCTTACACAAACGGTAAGTAGAGATTTAGGACTGAACATGGCGCGAATGAGGACCTCTACTCCCATTCACTCGATCATGTCCTCCCTTATTTTTTTTTAAGGATTATCAGGGAGTTCCGGGTTTAGATTTTGCATCTCACTCGGCTCGATGTGATCTGACTTTGCTCTTTTTCTACGCGTCATTCTCAAAATTCTTCCGTAATTTAGGTTCAATACGATTCTTATAGAATACGAGACCATTAATACGAATCCCACCGTCAGGAGGATATACCCCCAAAAATTCGTTGAAAATATTCCGTATCTACTTTCTACATACGTCAATCTTTGGTTTTCATTGGTAAATAGGGGAATTTTAGAGTCTAAGGCGGCTTTTATTTTTTTTTAGTGGTAAGGATCCCTGGATATTCTCTATTTTTGACCATCTTTCGGTTTTCTCTTCTTCGTTTGCAATATTTGGAATTGTATGTGATAAATTTATTGGTTTGAAATTGACCACCTTGGGGCTTATTATATTCGTGCTTGTGGTTATCAGTGGTGTTTGTACCGTGGCTTCTTTGGTTACCAGTCGGCATCCTTGTTTTATCGTAATTGTTCCCAAGTCTTGTAATAGTAGTTCGGTTCTGTAGCTTGGATCGATTTTCTCTGTATTATTATAACAGGATATAGTCCCTACTGTTTCTTTTGGAACGGAGAATAGCCATAGGTCATTTCTAATATGAATAAATATTTCGCGCTTAGTACTACCTATTAGCGCTTCGCATGAATTTGGAATTTCCTCTTGTTGGGTCTCTCTTAAGAATATATCTAACATACAGGATCCAGGTTTTACATTATAAATAGGCAGGGTTAGTTGACATACTAGATTTTTGAATGCTACGCATTCCTTAAGGTCCTGTGGATTTGCTAAGGCATATTTTCTCCTGTCTTGATCGACTAGTAAGTATTCTGCTTCGGGGGTGATAGTCATGTACGAATTGGTTTTGCCTATATTGGCTGGAAACGTAGAAATTTTATACAAGTCATATATGGATTGTTGATTTATTAATGGAATTGTTACTACTGCAAATAGTTGTTGGCTTATTTCTGTTATATGAACCTTTAGTTTGGTGTAATAGTGAAACAGGTTTGCCCCTTCTGGTTCTGTTGATAGATGTAGACCGAACGTTAAATGGTTTTTTATCTCATCTAAGGCACTTTTTAGGTTCGAAGGGTCTACCAGGTCATATGACAAGGTTCCTCCAGTAAGGGCAAACAATGCGAATTCAAATTTGCTGACATCAGTTGCCAAGTTAAGTAAAGACATTGTCACGATGTCTAGCGATACCATGGTTAGACTTGAATCGGAAATCAAAAGATCTACTTCATTTTTTAAATAATTCATAATGCTTACTGTCTTTGATATTTTCTTTGAAATTGCTTCAATTTTGTCTCTCTGATAATTGGCTATACTGGCTTGTATTTTCTGGACATGTAAGGTCACGTTCATGGCATTATTTACTTTTCCTACGTTTTCCCCTAGGATATTCAGGTCTTCTACAGTCAAAAGCCCGAATACGCGTGAGGCTAATTCTCCCACGATTGGTATTAGACTAGCTGATCTTCGGTATTTGCTTTTTCGAAAAAATACTTCGAAGATTCTCGTGGTGCTTTGTTTTAACTTTTGTATTTCTGTATTGAACAATTCAAATAGTGCCTGCAGTCTCTTTCTATATAATATTAAGAAAGATTGGTGAATCGATACTCTTAGAGCGTTTTTCTCGCTTAGCTCAGGTAATGGTTCAATATCTTCCCTTGCTGGCTCATCGGCCATTGCTAATCTTGCACAAGTACGTTTGCCATCTATTATCCAACATTTCTTATGTACGTAATCATCTTCTTCCTCTCTCTTAGTTTTATTTTTCTTTTCTACTGTTTTAATCGCTTTTAATTTTATCGTTTGCATTTCGGTATGCCTTACTGGGAGTCTTGCTCTAAAGCCTATATTAAATGAACCAATCGACTGGGTGCATTAAAAATTGGGTCCTGTTGACCACGTCCATTTCGTAAGTATCGTTGGTCTTACATAAGTTATTGTGGTCAAATTTCTAGGTGATTCCTTGCTAAGCGCGCTTATTTCTGGGACTGTGCTCGTCGTAGTTTCCGACATTGAAGATTGTATATCTCTTACTGTAGTCTCATATGTAGGCGTGGTTGTCTTTGTGTCTTTTCTATTTCTTTCAGTAGGCTTCTTATTCTTATCATCTTGTTGTGTATTTAAGAATTTTAATTCCTTTAGGTTAATAATTTGTTTGTAATCCTTTTCCTTTGTGAGTTTTGATATTATTCACTTCGTAACATTTTGTTCAGCATGATTTTGCCATAATTCCTTGAGAAAAGTCCATAGCCTTGGTATTTCGTTTAGCATTGTGTAATTTCCGTCATAGAGTCTATTTTTCTTGGGAGTTGCTAAGAAGGAACCTGTGGTATATTTTGCTGTAGTATATTTGCTTATAGATCCGTCCACATTACTTAATTCTCTTTTCCTTCTGTTTTCTCTATTGCTAGTTCCTAGAGTTTTATCGATCTCTGCCATTTTCTTATCAAAGTCATCTATGAGGAATTTTGATTTTAATTTGGGAAGTACGGGTGATAGACCGCCTGTATTTTTCTTATGGTGCATGTTTTTAGTTGTCTGCAGGCCTTTGTCCGATTTTAAGAATTGGAATATAGAGTCCTTTAATTCATTGGTATTTTTCTCCAGTCTCATTACTTGTTGAAATAGGGTTTCAACTGGTTTGGGATCCAGTTTCATAAATAATTCCCAGGCATTGTGGCGTGCAAGTACCGAGTTCTCATGTTTGAAGATTATTCCCTGTTTTACTATGTCTTAGGCTATAGTTTGGGAAATGAAGATTGTTATGACCTTTGTTATCCACATCCTTTTTGCTGTTTCTGGAATTAATATTTCATTAGAAATTATACAGGAAAACTTCTTATAATTGATAATTGAACGAGAACCTAGATTCCTATCATTTGTTCTTTCTTTTTTTTCTTTTTTTTTGGGGGGGGGAGACAAGGTACTAATTTTGATATTATATTTATACTATTTTATGATAATCTTTGTTGTCCGAAGGAAACAAGGTGAGATTAAGACTTGTTGTCGTTCAATTTGTTACTTTGCTTATGGTTATCGTACTGTTGATTCTTAAGCTGGGGGGATAGATATTTTAATTACTTTCACGTAAGAATTTAATTGTTTTAACATAAGAGTAATTGGGTTAACTTTAATTATTTTGATTGTTTAAGCTTTTTTGTTTTCTTGATTACTTTTGATTTTGATTGATAAGTTTTAATTCTTTTAAACACAATTTCAAATCTTCTCGCTCTATATAGTACACTCTTTGTATTATACAGGTACTGTTTGTAATATTTTATTTCTTGGAGGGGGTCATGTTTCCCTTGATATTTTACACAGTTTGGATTTCCTTCAATTTTGTAAACTAATTTTTGCTTTTTTACATTTGTCGAGGAGTAATAAATCTGTCTGGCAAGGACCTTTAACATACCAGTACCGGATTTTATATTGCTTTTGTGATTTCCTAATTTCATGTTGAATAAAATAGAGGTATTTTCCCTTTCTACCGTTATATTTTATTCCTAAATTGCCTCTCGCTGGCCGATATTTTGGGGTGTTTGCTAAATCTAGACTGAACTCATAAGATTTTACGTCAAATTTCTTTAAATCATACTTAACGTCTCATTTTTTCGCGAAGACTTCCTCCCCTGACTTATTCACGACGATCATTGCAGCCGAGTATATGACGTTTTCTTTTGCATGTCTGATACATGTGTACATAATTGTTTGGTCATTCCTTTATTTGGTCCTTTCAGAACATTTCAGAACAATGGCCAAAAGGAGGTAGTTTCTATTGAATTTTGTCTAGTTAACTTTTTCAAGATTGGTTATGGTTATGGTACACTCTAGGTCGAGGTCAAATTACCCTTTCACTGGCATTTCCTCAATACATCAGGTACTAATTCATTTAACCATAATTCGAGTCATCTGACCTCCATATTAACCAATTTTGAGTAAAAAGCAAGGTAACTTTAGGTTGAGGTTAGAACTACTTTTTCACCGGTGCCTCCTTGCACCTGGCTATTTGTGTGTTCGAACATAGTTGCTACCCTAAAGTTCCGTTTTCTAGTTTAACGACTTTGCGGTCGCATTATAGCCTTAATGTACAGAGACTTTTCGAGAAACTACCTTTTTGTCAATATATTGATAATGTATTTCGATCTCGTAACATTTATTCTTATTCATAGTTTTATAAATATTGATACAACACTGGTCTATAATGCACTAACTTTTTTTTTTTAAATATTGATAATAATCGTTATTCATAGTTACAACGCTTTGGGTAATATTATGAGGTTATTCTACCATTCATTTTAACGAGATTATTTGTATATATTTGTGAGATTATTTGTATATACAGTTTCTTCCGTTGATGTTGGGTTTTAATTTCAATATGGGTGCATCATCCGGCAGTGCCGCCTTTGAACTTGGAGATGCAAGCATATCGAGGAGTCGATAATTTTCCCATGACGAAACATTTGAGCTGAGAAATTGGAGTTCAAATATTACATCATTTTTATCGTTTTCAGGTGTATTTAGGTACATTAAATACACTAATAATTGGTTTGGGAGGTGCAGACCCTCCAGAGTGGCGGTTATATCATTCCTTCGCATATTTTGTCGAATGGCTTTTCGGCACAACTGAGATAAAGACAATGGGTCATTTATTATTTTTACCACGGAGAAACTTAAATTCACGTGTGATTGGCAACAGCATAGTTGCTCACGTACGACTACGTCTAATCCAGGGACTATCTTTCTTCCAAAATCTTCATCTTCTTGGAAGAAATTCAGGGTTATTTTCTTTATATCTTTATATTCTCTTGGGGTAACTTGAAAAATGGCGGATCCCATTGAAGGATCTATTGGATTCAGATACGCGTTACTTACGCAATTGACATGTAACATTTTAAGAAAGCTTTCACCTTTTAATATGTGTCCTTGGTCTATTAGTATGTAGAGAATTTTAATGGGCCAAATTGTAGTTATATTGTTATCATCATGATCGTACCACATATTGTCGGCGATGTAATTAGACAATAAGCTATATTTTGTTTTCGGGACACTTTGTATTAAAATTCGAAAAGCCAAGTTGGCACTTAATCTGGTGTGTTCGAGCGTTCTTGTCATTGCATCTGCACTAAAGTCATAATGAACTAAGCTTGCCGTTAATCTTAGGATCACTCTTAGTTCCAACATCGTTTTTTGAGATTTTAGAAGGTAATATAGTTTTGGACAATCAAGATTTTCTACTGTTCTGATAAGTTCCTCTTCCTTCATTAAGTTATCGACAAGTCCCCATTCCCTTAATGGAGCATTAATAGTGTCTACGCTATGTCTTCTCTTAAGATTCCATGGAATTACATTTCTTCGTCTACGATTATTTATTTGTTCATGGCTTGGGTATCTTATCATTGTTACTTTTTTGATTATTCTACTAGATTTTAGGTTCAATATAAGCACATACCGTATGGCTGCGTGTTTCGGCGTTTCCCTTAACCAGTGGTTGAAGGTTACTTACGCACCGTATCTGGAAATGTGTTCTTATGTAAAATTTGTCATTAATTATGAACTAAATGATTACATAATATAGAAAGGTTATAATGATTTAACGTATAATAATGGTTTTTTAATTGGTTCTTCTAATTTATGGTATTTGACTTTCACTGGTATTCTTGGGTTCGTTTTCCTATTTGAGTTGATTTTCGTAAGAAATATTTTAACATGGCGCCTGAACGCAAAATTAAACCAATCGAGTTCCGGTACCCCGTCAACGTACTCCTCACGCATCGGAATTTTGTCCATTTTTATTTCACACTCTTGTATGGTCGGTTGTGTTATCTCATTTCCTCTGATGGTGGGGGTTAGGTAGGGAATTTCTTGCGGATCGCGTAATTAATTTTAATAGTTTTTTTTGGCATTCTTCCTTTTGTTCTAGTTGTACTTCGTAAGAGATACCTCGGCATGGAGCCCGACCGCGAAATTTAATCACTCGCGTTCCCGCTCCCTGCCAATGTATACCCCACGTATCAGACTTCGTTTTCTTCTTCATTTCATAATCTTGCACGATCACTTTTATCGTCACATTATTTTCTTATGGTAGGGGTGAGTTAGGGTAATTCTTGCGGGTCACTTTTTTTTATAAAGAGATGAGCTGATCTTCTCATGAGAGTTCCCCGGCCAAACTATAATGACAAATGAGAAAGGCATCACAGGTCACAATAGTTGTCCGCCGGCTCCCCATGACTTAGGGTAGTTTTGTCCAATTTTAAAACTTTAGTTTCTCATTATGTGATGATCACTTTTCGTAACTGTCTGGTTGTTTCTCATAAGAGAGCTATGGCCAAAATGGAAATGGGATGCTATATAGACACCATCCAATGTTTCCACTTGGCCACGGCTTCCCATGACTATGGGGCCATCCATTTATCACTTATTTCTTTGTTGCGTATTTGCCTTTTGTATTTCCCTAGTTGTTAATCATAGAGAGCCAGGACCAAACGGGAACGGCAACGGAACGACGATGACACCATTGCCATCCCCGCTTAGCCACGGCCTCCCACGACTGAGGGCCTATTTGTTCGGGACGTTTGACAAATAAGGGAGTTGTAAGTTGTAACATGAAGATTTTAGCATTTAGCTAGGCTATGAAAAAAAATTTTCTCTTTCGTTTTTTTTTTTTTTTTTACAGGTCAAAATTTACGTGCCTAGGCCGGCACTTTAAGTTTTACAATTTGATTTGGTGAAAGTACTTCAGTGGCCTTTTTCAGTGGTCAGTTTCTGAATACGATTTGTTAATTACTTTCAGGGTTACTATTATTTTTGTCTTGCGCCAATTATCTAACGATATTCTTCTTCTAAGGACACTTTTAGACTACAGGGGCGGGGGAAACACTAAAAAAAATGCGTTTGTTAATTGGATCAGACTTAAATAATATTTTCGAAATTGAGAGGGAGGGGGATAAGAAATGTACGATGGGTAATTTACCGGAGTAATTTCAACTTTATTGTCTTTTTTTTTGTTTTTATACTTAACGAATAGTTTATTTAGTGAACATTTACCATGCTAGGATGTTACTTCTAAGATATTTGTTCTTGTTGAATAGGCTTTTCACCATGGAATCAAGGTGTAACATTCTGAGCTACTTTTATTATTTCATTTCCACTATTTTTATATGCATATATATATATATATATATATACATATACACACATACATACACATACATATATGGATACTTGCTACCTAATCTCCTCAATTTAGCCGTAAAGGAGGAAATAAAGTTAGGGAATTACTATATTCTTCTGGCAGAAATATAATTATCTAGTTTAACGAGTTTTCGCTCGACTATTAGGTTATTTACTATATTTTTGTCACTTAACATCGCATTCTATAGAATGTAATCGCTTTAATGTATTAGAGGGGGATTTTGACGAAAAAGAATTTTTTACCTTTTTTTTAGTTCAATTAATCCGCGTGTCTGATATTCCTTAGTTTTCTGTACCTTCTGGCAACGGTTGGGTTGTGGGTGTTCCTTGTGGTGCAGAGCTTTCTGAGGAATCTTGGCCCGTAATAACATTCTCTTGGGCGTCAGGGTACTGGGTCCTCGTAGTTGTATTATTGTCTGTTGGAGGGTTCCGTTGATTAGTTTCCGCTTGGGGTTTTATGGGGTGGTGACGAGCTTGATTTGGAATTGCAAAGTATACGGGTTGGGATGGTCCTTCGTTGTAACTGTTGGTAAGAAGATTTTCCAAATGGGGGCTGAGGGGTAGGTCAATTTCTACGGTAAAACATGTTGCAACCATTTGCTCTAAATTTGAGCAAAAATCTCTCTGTTTCTGTAGTTTTTTAGTGATATCAGCGTGGTTCTCTTTTAGCTGTTTCTCTAAGCTATCTTGTTGCAGCTTAATTATTTCTTTTTGTGCCTTCAAGTGGTCGTACTTATGCTGCATATCTAGGACCTTTGCTCTTTGGGGTGCCAGGAGTTCTTGTATTGCCATCGTTGCGGATAGGATAGTACTTCTTATAATCTTGTACTTTTTTTACCAATTTCTTTCATTTTATCGTATAATACTTGTAATTTAAAGATCTGGTCGGGATAATTATATCCCTCGACAAGCGCGGCGTCGCTAATTGATTCCATTTCGTTCTGGATTTTGGTGATTTGTCCTTTCAGTTACATAAATTGGGCCTCAAATAATTTGTCTATTTGTTTAGTAATTAGGATCTAATTTATTTTCTTGGTCATTTTCTCTTGGGATGTCTTAACCTTACTAAGGGATTTAAGCATAGTCTCTATCATGCTCTCAATTTTTGATTTTTCTGTTATCAATTGGGCCGATGTTTCTAGTAGTTTTGCGCGTATTTGAAAGAGCTGATCCATATTTGTTCTGTCTGTAACAGGGTTGCACTAGTTATCCCTCTTTCTGTAGGAGGGGTTGAACAATTCTTGTTTTTCTTCTATCTTCAGGATTTTTTTTTTCAAGCCGGAATCAAGTTTATCTGGAAAGATTTAACTATTAACTTTTTTGAATTTTTTTTTTAAGGGTCGCTTAAATAATGTCTTGTTTATATGCCTCCTTTTCTTTCAAACTATTCATTTCGATTTACTATTGACTTATGAATTTTTGGGGTATTCGATTCCTAGACATATTTCCATTTGTCTGGTATCCTACTAATTCTGCCAGATTTCTTGGTAATTTCCTATTCAGTTTCCGGCGTTTTACTCTTTTTTGACTTTACCGTAGAGATTAGGTCAAATTTCTTGTACTGTTTTAAAAGGAATTTCTGGCCTTTTGCCTTAGCCCGTTTTGCATGGGCGGTAGCCGAAGTAGGTTTTTGTTTTTGTGCGTCTTGGGGCTCATCGTCGGATTCAGTAGAACTAATTTCTGAGAATTCATCATTAGGGCTTTCTAAGGTTGTCCTTTGAGATTTTGGAGTATCACCTGCTCTTGCTTCATATATCTCATCTCCTCTGGAGGTGGAGGGTTTATTTTCCATTTCCTCACGCTGAAGTCCTGTTTCGGGGGAGTTAAAAGATTCTTGGGAACTCTGGGAGGAGTCAAATACCTTTGAAGAATGTCTCCACTGGTTGAATGCTATATCTTCCGGTGGGTGAGGTGTATTTCGTAACATGGTCTGTTTCCAGGAGTGAGATTCCTTGGGTTTTACTTTAGACACCTTTATGTGATGCTATTGTCCCAAGTTTTCATCTTCAGGGTGTTTATGTGTCCAAGGCAAGGTACTTTGTCTTGTTTTTATAGGATAACCTATAATGTCCATGGCCTCTCTCAAGCTTTTTGTATTTGTATCCCTAGGGGGAGTCTTCCTCCTTTTTGTACCTGGGGTTTCCACAGCTCGGTTTAATTCCTCCTGTAGCGATAGGGGTCTTTCTATCGGGGTTGCTGGGGATACCATGTTATCAGGAAATCTTTCGGGGGGACATGGGGTTGAAATTCTGTCGGAGAAAAATTGAGTTTTTGGTGATAGCGTATAATCCAATTCTTGCTCCGAGCTTTCTGTGGATGAACTCTCTGGGCTTTTTGGGGTTCTTGCAGGCATGGGTATTAGGGATTTTCTTTTAGGGATGACTAGGTTTTTCATGGCCAAAAATTCTTCAAAATCTTCCTCTTCGCTATTGTTTTCAAAATAGTTTTGTTTGAAATTAAAGGGTTTTAGTTCGGATAGCCTGGATTTAGTAAATTCATTTTCCACGTTTGATGAATCTGAAGATGAGGGTTCGGGTGCCCACTTAACGGGGTATTTGGCACCTTTCATACGGCTAGCATGTGCTTTGTATGTTCTCCCGTTTTCTGGAATTATCATTTTAAAAGTAAAATCATTGTCGTATTTTTTTATTATTCTGTAGGGTCCTGAATATTTATTGGAAAGTTTTTTGCTTTCCAGCTTAGCTTCATTTTTTAGATAGACACAATCGCCTACCTTAAAATTTATATTCCCTTTGATTTTGGACTCATTTTTCAACTCTTGGTTCATCTTACATTTTTCTAACTGTCGTCTAACTATTTTATAGGGCTTTCTCATCCTATTTATAAAATCTTGCTTGTAGTCCTCGGTATTATTGTAATATTCTCTGGAATCTATAATCTCCTGACAAGGTATTTTAAAATCGCGTCCGAATAAAAGAAAAAATGGACTATCTTTAGTCGTTTCTGAGTAAGCGGTATTAATTACATTAGTTAAGTAAGGTAGATTCAAATCCCAATCGTTTCGGTTGTCTTTTGAATAAATACTCAAAACATTGGAAAATATTTTGTGCCTATTTTCAATTTTTCAGTTAGCTTGGGAATGGCAAGGAGATGTTACTAATTTCCCGATTTTAAGGAAACTCATTAAGTCTTTCGTTACTTTAGAAACGAAGTTAGTTCCGTTGTCACTAATGACCTGTTGAGGAACGCCAAACCCTAAAAATATTTTTGCTAACGCTTTACTTGTGGCATATGCGCCCTGATTTTTCAATGCTTTGGCAAAAGTGAAGCCGGTAAAATGATCTATTACTGAGAGAACGCAAGTATGACCTCTATTAGAAACAGGTAGTGCTCCACTTGTACCATATAGGTCAAATGAAACGACATCGAAAGGGAACCTTGCTACTGGCACTCTTCCTAAGGGAGGATTAGGGTACGTCTGGGGATTTTTTCTTAAGTTACACGCTTCACATGTATTTATAAAATCTTTGAGTTTTGTTAATGCCGAAGGAACATAAAAATATTGTTTTAGCTTGTGAAATGTTTTGGTTATTCCTAAGTGTCCGCCTATCTCAGAATGGAAATACTCAAAGGCAGGTATTATTAAGCTTTGGGGAAGTACTGGGATTATTAGTGTTTGATTTCTATTTGTTTCGCCTGTTACTATCCTGCAAATGATTTCTTCGTCCAAGTCGTAATAAAAATTGTCTATTTCCCGTCTCAGGGCTTTGAACTTATCAGGGAGATTGTCAGAATTCACAAAATAATTAATGCGAGTCAAACACATTTCATCCTTAACTTGGTTTCTTTTAATGTTAGCAAGGGATAAGGGGCTACGAGTAATTTCGTTTTCTTCTGTTAAAATTTTTGGTTTAGTCTTTTTGTGTTTTCATTTGCTGGGATTAATGGCATTTATTTGTTTAGTTTCATTATCTGAGGAGTTGTTCTCAGGGTATCTACTCAGGTAATCGCAAGGGGCATTCTGTTTACCTGTCACATGTTCAAATTCGTAATCCAGATCTTGGATTTTCATTATCCATCTCGCTAAAATTCCGGTTGGATTTTTGAATGTGCTCAGGTACTGTAAGCTTTAATGGTCCGAGCGCAGTTTAAATTTTCGTCCTACTAAATAATGTCTGAATTTGTCTAAATGGTAAATTATAGATAGTAACTCTAATTGTGTTGCCGAATAACTACTTTCGCCTTTGGTTAGAGTTCTGCTTGAATAGCATATGACTTTCTCTATATATCGAGGGGGTTCTTGCAGGGTTTCGAGGTGGTTTTCCACAGGGATTAATTGGGAAAGGATTGCACCGATGCCTAGACCTGAAGCATCCGTGGTAACCACAAATATTCCTTTTTCAAAGTCTGGTAACGCTAATATTGGATCAGAAATAAGAGCTTTCTTGAGTGTCTATGGAAGTTTGAGCTTCCTGTGACCAGGTAATATTCTGGGAAGTCCCTTTAGTTAGATCTGTTAGGGTTTTTGCGATTTGGGTGTAGTTTCATATAAATTTTCTAAAATAACTGGTTAAACCAATAATACCTCTTAGTTGTTTCATAGTTTTTGGCGGCTTGAGGTTTTCTACACATTTTATTTTCTCAGGGTCCGGTGATATTTGTCCTTGGGTCACTATCATTCCTAAGAATTTTATTTCGGATTGAAATAAATTTACTTTTTCAGGTCTACATTTTAAATTACCCTCCCTGAATTTTTCAAAAACTTTGGCTAATGTGTTTATATGGTCTTCTGGTGTATCTCCGACACAAATTACATTATCCACAAAATGGATAATATTTTCTTTACCTTATAATAAATGTAACAGAGGTCTACATAATGCACTTGAACTAGTTTTGAGTCCGAAGGGTACTCTCAAATATTCATAAGAGCCACATTCCATCGTTGAAAAGGCCGTTTTATAGACGTCATCATCTGCTATCTTAACTTGATGATAACCTTGCGTGAGGTCAAGAGATGTGAAAATTTTATTTTTGGTTGAAATGGAGTCTAGGATTTCATCAATTCGGGGCAGGGGAAATTTGTCACTAACTACCTGCTTATTTAAGGCTCTATAGTCTACTACAAGCCTAAGGTCCTTGTTCTTTTTTGGTACTAGTATAACGGGGGCTGAATACGGGCTTATACTTGGCCGTATAATATTGTTTCTTTCTAATTCGCGTATTTTGTTTTTTAACCAGCCTTTGTAGGGATGAGGGATGAGATAGGGCTGTTTAGCTACAGGCAACCCTGTGGTTTGAATAGAGTGTTCGTAAAATGGTATCAACCCGATATCTTCCTCACATGTAGAAAAAATATCTCTAAAATTCCAAAGTAATTTACATAATTTTTCTTTTAATTGTGTATCATGAATATGGTCTAATTTAAATTTTTCCAAAAATTGGGGTTTTGTTAGGGGGTACCTATTCTTTGGGTTGCTAACACCGATGCTATTAACTAAGCTTTCCTTGGAGTTTTTCCATTTGTTTAGCTTGTGTTCAGAAATCACTTGTATTTCAACGAGAAATGTCCCTTTTTTTAATGTAATCATATCGTTTTCATGTGGTTTAGTCAACCAAATAAAACCTTCGCCTTTTTCGTATGAAATAATCTGTTCTTCACAAAATAGATTTTCTGGAACTTCCTTACACGGGGATGCAAACCAAATTTCCGAATTGTCATTTACAGGGGTGACCATTTGTGAGATTTGTATTCTTTGCATAGTATTTGGGGGGATTTTTGTTTTACGCACCGCGAATCCATAATATTTTTCTTCCGAGCTATTCTCAATTAAATTAAGATTGGCGCTTGATTGCGTCAAGTGTTCCGCTTTTGGGGTTGATTGTAAGGGTAATTCCAAGTCCTGTTCCCTTACCACAGTATTTGGATTTATTATTTCATTCCGCAATTTAGCTATTTTCTTTATCTCTGTTTGTCTATATTCCTGCATTTTTCCTATTTTTGCTTTTACTGACTCGATCCATTTGCTGCTTGATTTTCTTTCTCGCCCCGTGGGAGAAAATAATGTGACGTGAGGTACAAAAGACTTTATTATATTCACTGTTGTTTCCCCTTTCTCCACGCGTTGGAGAATAGGATCGTATGGATACACGAGTCTATTATTTGCAATATCCAATAACACTGTATTAGATTTTAGAAAATTAGCACCAATCATAGCTTCGTATGGGAAATTTTTGCAGATTATGAAATTTGCAGGTAAGATCCTATTATCTTTTGTAACATCTAGACGTATGGAGCCTATAGCTTCCAGCCTATGACCTGTGACACTAGTTAAACTGGGAATATTGAAATTTTTCTGTCGTTTAATATATACTGGTAATCTATTAAATACGTTCAAATTTATTATGTTAACTGATGCACCGGAATCTATTAACGCTTTGAAATTAATACTTGCAACACTAAAATTATTTAATATAGGTAGTATATCATTATTATCACTAAAAGAAGGTACAATTACTGGATGGGACCTATAGAAAATACTGGCCTCCAGGGTCCCGGTTAATTTTCTTGGGGGCCTAATTCGTTTCCCTGTGCATTTATTTGATAAGTTGGGGTTTGACATAGGGGTTCGGCGGGAATTTCACTTGTTAGTGAAGTTCCAAATTGGTTGACGTTTGGTTGTCTTGGTCGCCACGTATAATTGCGTGAGTTAGGATTTCTTGTGCCGACGGCACGCGGCATTTGTTCATTTTGTATTGACGAAAAGTTTCTTTCGTTTCCCGTCGGAAAAAAATATCTTCTGTCATCGCTCGTATTCCTGTTAAATCTAGTCGGATATACTGTCCGTGAATTATATTGGTACATGTTTTGTCGCGTATTTGGGTTGGGGAACCGATAATTATTTTGCCGGTTGAGGGAAGGATTTGAGTATGCAAATCCTTGTTGGTAGGGGTTGCGGAATTGTGGGAGGCGTGGGGGGCTATTTCTATAACTTCCTGACCCATTAGCATTTATGTTTGTTCTCCCGAACAAACGGTTGTTAAAACTGGGGGTTGCTGGTGTATAGTTGTTTTTTGTACGGCATTCCCTGTCGATATGTCCTTGTTTATTACATGCATAGCATATAATTGGGGGGTTGTTTACGTAGTTTGTCATATTTGTGGGTACAAAACGCACCGTTTTTTGCCTGGTAGGGGTTGAAGATCTATTTTGGTTTGGTCTAGGTGAATTGTCTCTCGAAAAGAATCCTGGGGACGTTCCTCGTGATTGTCCCGGATTTGAATTTTCTATATTGTTTATTTTTTATTTATTTTGGTTTGCCACAATCGAATCAATTTCGATCATTCTCTCTACTTCCTGAACTGCTAGCTCTAATGTTTGAATATTCTTTGATATTAACATTCGGTATAGTTTGGGGCTCAATCCTTGCATGAAAGCATTTAGTACGATTTTATTATATAAAGGACCAGATTCTTTCCCGTATTTAGCTTCAATAGATACTATTACTCTGTGCAGATATTCTCTAACATTTTGGGTTTCGTCGAAACATACGGTTCCGTGCTTTAGTTTGTGTGTTGAACTAGTTTCCACGAATCTTTCTTGGAAAGCTTTTAGCAGTTTTTCTATTGAGTTTACTGGAAGGTTGTTATCTTCCCCTATTGTATTTTCTATCTGTTTCAAGAATGTTAGTGCTTGCCCCTTAAGTCTCATTAACAACATGCCAACTAATGATTTTAAGTCTGTTTGAGTTACCTCCACAAATTGATTTAATTGGATAATAAATTAATCTACATCCGAATCTCCGTTATATGGTGGTAGTGACTTTGAAATTTTCACTGTTTTGGCAATAATTTTTTTCTTTAATAATTGTGCGTTTTGATCTAACGACATATTGATTTGTTTTTTTTGTTGGGTTAAAAGTCAGTACTGGTTTAATTTGTTTTGATATTATTTAAATTTGATACTTTTTAATTATATGTATATTTTTTTTTGCTATTATTTTTGGGGGATTTAGGTTTAACCAAATATAGTACTTCAAAACATGCACAAATTATGACACTTCAAAGCATGCAAAAAATATGACACTTCAAAGCATGCGGAAAAAATGGTACTTCAATGCATGCACACTTTCCCTATGCGTAATATTTCTCAACAATCTTTTTTTTTCAATGTTGTCCTTGTGTTTTTGCTCCTTTAAACAGGCCGCGACAATTGTAATGGGGGGGGGGTTTGTTTTTAAGATATGACGAGTTTGCTTTACTATTCACTTTTCCTTAGTTAATAATATGGCGAATTTTCAAGGAAGGGAAGGTTTCGATAAAAGGGTTTTGTTCTTCTGCTTCAAGTTATTTCTTTGCATATGAATTCCTCATTTAATTATTTCTATGGGTAATTTTCAGTTGAACTCTTGGTTGTTGGTTCGCGAGTGGCATACCTAAGTGGAGGCGGACCTTTATGTGTAGGGAGCTAAAATTAACGGTACGAATGGGGAGCTCGCATTAACGGCCATACTGAGTCGAAATCAGATTGAATGGATTCAGGTTCCCTTGGGAGCGAGTGGAGCCACAAGGACAAGCTAATTTCAAGAAATACTAGCATAAAGAGAATAAAATAAGAAGATGATGCATTTATTACTCACAAAACTGAAACAGAGCTTCGGTATATCAAAATAATGGCACTAAGTTAAAACTGGTCACTGATTCAACAGTATTGTCTATTAATTCACATAGGAGAAAATGAGTCTACAATAACTGTCCTGAATCTCAAGTGAGACTCTCGTAAGACTAAAAAAGATTCCAAAATAGACTGATTCTGAACTGACTCTGGACTCACATAAGACTGACATAAGACTCCAAATTAAGACTCACTCAATGAGACTGCTCCAAAAAGACTGCTTCAAAATTGCTAAGTTCTCGCTATCTACTCATTCCAATTTCGCCAGAGGTTACGTCCGGGCGTTAATAGCAAGTATACTATTCCGATCCTATTGGTTTCCCTATCTGTCACATGTTACTATTGGACCAATCAGCTAGTTGATTTTAATTAACTTTTGAACCGGCTTATGATTCTTTTAAAATTCCGCTTCAGAATTCTTCCCAGCATGGTGCAATTTTTTACTAGATACAGATTCTAACATTGTATTTAATTTATACAATTTTTGACATATTTTAGGCAAATTTCAAACCTAAGATTTATAGTTACATTTCGCTTCGGAATTCCTCCCAGCATGGTACAATTTTTTACTAGATACAGAGTTTAACATTGTATTTAATTTATACAATTTTTGACATATTTTATGCAAATTTTAAACCTAAAATTTATTGTTACAATTGTAATACAATGTTTCGCTACTTTTTAAATTTGACAATTACTTGTTACTTAAATTATTTGGGTTTATATTCTGGGCATTTTTACTTGGAAAATTTTTGGGGTATTGGAAATTAATTCCATTACATAAACTAGAACCCTAACTAAAGCTCTAAGCTAAGACTCTAAGCTAAAAACTCTAAACTCTTAACTAAACTCTAAGCTAAGACCCTAAGCTAAAACTCTAAACTCTTAACTAAAACTAAAGTAAACTTCTGCTCTAAATAAAACTAGGCTAAGACTCTAGGCTAAAATTCTATGCCAATGGGTTAAAGAAAAAAACCGGGAAAATTGTTGGATAATTTCTAATTCTAAAAATTTCAGTCCGAAAAAATTTAAACAAATTTAATAAGCGAGGGAGGAATGGAGGGCTTCGGTGGAGCTTTGGGGGTGCGGGGGCCTTTGGGGTCTCGTGGGTCCTTTGGGGGTCCGGGGGACCTTTGGGGGCCGGGGGCTTCCTTCAGGGTTGGGGTAGGAGGATCGAGGCCCTTTGGGGTTGGGGTAGAGGACCTCACAACACTGCTCAAATAGAGCTTGTGTATTATAACGACCACAGAGATTCACCCTTAAATCCTCTTCTAAAATCCTTTTCTAAAATGCCTCAAACGGTTTCGCTTAAATCATCTTCTAAAATGTCTCAAAATAGTTTCGCCCAAATAATCTCTAAACGAAATTTCTGCGTGTTCCTTTTTTTTGACATCCCTGCGCTGTCCCATTTGAAATTCCTAGGAAACCCTTTCCCGCATTAATCTCTTCATCTCTAAGATCAAAACATTCGCCCAGAGACAGTTTTCCTGGATGAACACCAACAAATCAATCAACCTTGACATCATCCGTCAGACATTAATAAACTTCGCCCGGACACAATTCTCCTGGACGTTCACCAACAAATCAATCGACCTTGACATCATCCACAAGACATTAATAAACTTTGCCCGGAGACAATTCTCCTGGACTAACATCAACAAATCAATTTCTCGGAAATCCATTTCCCCTAGGGAGTCTATGCCCATATATGGAGCCCCGTTCGGACTGAGAGCACATGTGTTCTCCCTAGGGAGTCTATGCCCATATATGGAGTCCCTTCACGAGTCAATAACATTATCTATGCGGTTAGGTACCGTTAGACTCAATTGTAGATGACAGCAGGGGTGAGGGATGGGGCCTCCTGATAGGTTCCTACTCACTATCCCTTTCAATATCCAATCGAATGAGCCCTTACTGAAGTTTTTACGACAACCCTTTCTATAAAAACATTTTATGCCCCCAGGGCATAACTTACAAACTTAGCACTGAGGGTTATGGGAGGGTTGTCATACTCGCAGACATAATTTCCGGACCCTTCCACTACCTTCAACAAGATGGCTATTTCAAAATTTTGATTGGAAATGATTTGGGAAATAATAGACGTGAGGGGGGGGCGTTCTCAGATCGCTTTTGATTATTAATAAGCGGTCTTCCGATAGCTTTTAACTATTAATAAGAGCCATTCAATAATTAGCCATTCAATTTCCAATCGAATTAGAGCTTTTTGAAGTTAATAAAACCCTTTCTATAAAAACCTTATATGCCCCTAGGGAATACTTACAATCCTTGACCTGAGGGCTAAGGGGAGGAGGGGGTTAATCCTAAAAGACCTAATTTCAAGAACTTTCAAATACCTTGAACCTGATGGCTGTCTCAAAATTTTGATTGGATGTGTTTGGGAAAATGGTGGGCGTTAAGAGGGGATTAGTTACCCATCAGTAACTTTCGACTATTAAAAAGAGTACTAGCCCTTTCAATTTCCAATCGAATGAGCAGTTTTTGAAGTTTTTGCGACAACGCTTTTTTATAAAAAACCTATATACCACCAAGGCATAACTTACAACCCTTGCCCTGAGGGCTGTGGGGGGAGTGTCATCCTCAAAGACATAATTTCCGCACCTTTCAACTACGTTGAACAAAATAATTGTTTCAAAATTTTGATTAGATGTGTTTGAGGAAATGGTGGTTGTGAGAGAGGGGTTAGTTGCCTTCCAATCACTTTTGACTATTAAAAAGGGCACTAGCCATTCCAATTTCCAATCGAATAAGACATTTTACAAGTTTCTATGACAACTCCTTCCATACGAAGTGCTCTGGTCTAAAAAAAAAATAATAATAAAAAAAAAAAAATCATTGTACCAACATAGTCCTTTACTTAGGCAGTACGGTTGGGCTGCCTATGATATTGTTTATTGAGAAGTATACAGACGTTTTCAGGGGGGATTTCTTCTGTTAGTGGGGAGGGGGGGTGGATCGGGGGATTCGAGGTAGTATCTTTCCATGGAGGAAGTTTTCATTGGGGAAGGGACATTGTTATGAAGGGGGCACCGGATTTCCCAGCATTATTTAAAAAAAGAATCAGAAATTATATTAAAAAAAACAAGTTTTCAACTGAAAAACTTTTAAACTGAAAAATTTGCAACATCAAAACTTAAAACAAACAGAAATTATTACGTATATGATTCGGTTCGGGCCTTAGTCAATACCTCGCTCTTTACGCTGAAGTTTTTTTTAGTACTTTCATATGAGCTATTTATAGAAATTAGATAAAAAAAAATAAGTTTTCAACTGAAAAACTTTTAAACTGAAAACCTTGCAACATCAAAACTTAAAACAAACAGAAACTATTAGTATATGATTCGGTTTGGCCCCTAGTCAATATCTCTCTCTTTACGCTGAAGTTTTTTTAGTACTTTCATAAGAGCTATTTATTTTAATTAATGGCCTTTGTGATTAAGGGGTCATTCTCAAAGAATTGGAAAAAAATTCGAACACTAGCGAGGTATGGACTAGGGGGCGAGCCCCCCTAATATACGTTATACAAATATACGAATAGAGAAGTTCGTTACATAAGTTAATTCGTAAGTTACGAATACTTCTTACTAATAAAAACCTTCGTAAATAAAATTAACAATTTTCAAGAAAGCCATTTAGCCGAAAAAGTAAAATTAATATGCAAATTTCTTTTTAATTATTCATTTGCGGTGAGCCAAAATCAAAACCGGCATAAATTTAAAAAAGTTTGGAAATTAAATAGACAAAATTAAAACTGAAAGTAAGGAGCGACATTAAAACCTAAAACGAACAGAAATTGTTCTGTATATTTTCTTTTGAAAAGAAAAAGGACTTGCTGTGGCTTAGTTATTTTGTTAATAATTGGATGCTATGCTGTTTTGGATGTAAGAAAACGGTGGAAAAAAAAAACGTCGCAGGCCTCCACGGTCCACTGGGCCACCCTGCAAGAGCGGTGATTGCCAACGCCATCCGTGGGCCTGCCCACTACAAGATAAGTCTCATTTTGGTTTTTCATTTTTAATTTTGGTTTTTCTTTCTCACACTAATCATGACGTCTTTCAAGCAATTCGATCTTGCACTGGCGAAATTTGCAGGCTATCCATTGTGACCTGTACGAATTCTGAAGATTACGAAAATTGATGGAAAGCGAACTAACTATTTGATCTTTTGTTACGGGGATCATAACGAGCGAATTGTTTCTGAGAATAATCTTGTATCGTACAAGGATAATATTCAAGAGGCTTCTACTAAAACTGCGAAGAATGTGAAACAAGCTTTTGAGGAACTCGAGCATTTTCCCGAGATTTACAGGTCTATTTCAAAAGCGTTTGCGGCACTAAAAGTACTGGATCAAGCTGCCGTACTGCCTGGTTCACAGTCTGCTTTATTTGCACGAATTTCCGCTACAGAACAGGAGCTAGAGAAAACTAGGGAATCTACAGTTACAGAGATAACTCGTCAGGTTTCTGCCAAATGTGGCTCGAGTACAAAACCTGGTCTTAAAGATACAGCTGAGACTATAATTAGCGAGTTATATAAGTATGTGTCACTAGAGTTCAACCCCATATTAGACCGTATCGAGCGTGAATTGAAAATTTATAAATTGCAAACCCTTAATCTGTGTAATCTAATTTAAAAAATCTAAGTCAAGCTAGACTATTTTTATCAATAAAATTTGTTGGACTGTATTTTTTACAACGGTCTGAAGCAAACGCCAGGAGTTGACCTTAAAACGACTATGCTCAGTGTCCTTTCGACACGGATGGGTGTTACCTGGAGAATTATCAAGTGTTTTCCGGTTTAGAATGAATGGGCCTCATACCACCAGTGACAAAGTTGCCCCAGTTTTAGTACGATTTGTTAGTAAAGAAGTTGCTCGAAAAGTGTTCTTACAGAAGTCTAAACTAGCTGGGTCTGGAATCTTTGTGTCAGAATCCCTTACAAAGCGACGTCGCGACCTGCTAAATGCCGCAAGGGATCTCTTTGGTGTTAAAAATGTATGGACTGACTGGGGCAACATACTAGTGAAGCTGCCTGGTGAACCGTCTGCCTGGAAAATAAAATCCCTTGCTGAATGTGTTTGAATTCGTATTTGTGTTGTTTTCTATCGTTTTTTCTTCTCTGTACAGCGTTGTTGCCTTTTTTGTGTGTGTTTGTTTTTCGCGATTTTTTGACTCTTATTATTATTCGCATAAACTGTTTTGGTCTCCCGTTTATTTTATTCTTTATTTTCATTTTCTTTTGAGGGATCCGTTTTGTTTCGTTTTTGGTTTTAGTCTTTCTATTATTATTTGCAAAAAAAATGTCTTGGTCTCCTATTTTTTATTTCTTACTTTTTTTTTCTTTTTTTTATTTAGAGAGATATGTTATATGTTTATTTATTTACTTTCGTTGGTTCTTCACTTGATGATTTAATGAGCCGACCTTTTCGTCTAGAAGAGGTTTTATCGGCACCAATAGCAAGAGATGCTGAACCGTGTATGAACCAAGTTAGATTTCAACCGTTAAAAAATAGTGCTTATGTCCAAAGATAGAAGTTAGACCCCGGGGAAGCCGATTCGTTGCGTTTATGTGCCTGGAATTGTCACCTCACTACTGGTTATGAAGATGTGTTGCAATTTCTTTCTGATTCTCAAGGAAAAATTAGTTTTATTGGTATATCTGAAAATTTTTTAGTCAGGAACACTTTCTCGCTGTATTCTTTTCCAGATTATAATTTGGAGGCTAAAAACCGGACGTCACTTCACAGAGGGGGAATTGCGTGTTTGATTTCAAAGTCATTGACATACCAAGTAAGAAATGATATTGATGTTCGGATAGAGGGTAAGTTTGAAAGTTTTAGTATAGATTTAAATTTGAGTAGTAGTAAATTTTTGATTAGTATTGTGTATAAGCCACCGAGCGCAAGCTGGGAAGATTTTGAGCGTGGATTTGATCAACTTACGCTTGCGGTGTCTCGGACAGGTTTAGATTTTATTTGTATGGGTGATTTTAACTTTGATCTGCTATCGCTGAATGGAGTGAATCTTGATTTTTTTAATTTGATGGTTGCTAATGATCTTTTTCCCCTAGCTAATATTCCAACACGGGTTACGAGTCATTCAGCTACTCTCATTGACAATATTTTTGTTGGTTCGAAGCATCTGGATCGTAGTTATGCTGATGTGGTTCTGTACCCTGGTTCTGACCATTTTCCAGTTCCCGGAACGGTACTTTGTGTCCGCATAGAAAGAAATGAAAGAAAAAAAGTGAAGACTCGATCGTTAAAAAAAGAGAACTTACAGAGGTTTGGTGATGAGTTAAGCAGCACTGATCTTGGCGAAATTTTAAAGATAAAAGATGACGATTCTGGTGCATATGATAGAATGATGGGGATCATACAGCCAATTTATGACAAGACGTTCCCATTTAAATTAGTGAAACCTCATAAGAATCCGCCAAGTACGACTTGGATAGCTACTGAAATTCTTGAAGAGTCAGATTTAGGAAATCACGTGTATGTAGATTATTTAAATAGTAGGTGTGTCAAGAAATTGTAAGAGTTTAAAATAATACGCAATAAAGTGAACTCAATGAGAAGGAAAGCTAAAAAAGAATATTTTGCTAACCAACTGAGTTTAAATAAGGATAATGCGAGAGGAACTTGGAAGGTTATAAATGACCTATTGGGAAAGAAGAAAGAAGCTCCACCCAATTCGCTGCTGATTCAAGGAGAAGCAGTGAGTGATGAAACGATTATTACTAATAAATTTGGTGAGTTCTTTTCAAGTATTGGTCAAAATGCGCAGGCAGAAGGGTTAGTGAATTTTAATAGTGATTCTTTGGAGGACGAATTTTTGGATGAAAGAGGAATTGGAAATGAAATTGAATTTCAACCGTGTACTGGAGATGAAATTCTGAAGGTTGTGAAAACAATCAAATCTAAGTCAGCAGGGACAGATGGAATTAATTTGAAGGCTTTTAAATCAGTGATGTGTTATTTAATACCATGTCTCGTCCACGTAATCAATCTTTCCCTGGAAACTGGGGTATTCCCCGATACGCTTAAAAGGGCAAAAGTCATCTCTCTCCTTAAAGGTGGGTCTAAACTAGATATCGAAAATTATAGACCTATATCAATCCTTACCCTGTTTTAAAAAATATTTGAAAAAATTGTGCATAAAAGGCTGTATGATTACCTTACGAAAACAGGGATGTTAAGTGAAACTCAGTTCGACTCTAGGAAAGATCACTCAACTTCGGACGCCGTGCATTATCTCTATGATATTGTAAATAGATGTTTTGATCGCGGTGAAATCTTTTTGACTGTTTTTATTGATTTTAGAAAGGCGTTTGATACAGTGGATTTAAAATTTTACTCAAACGTCTACAGTCCCTTGGAGTTCGTGGTAATTATCTGAAATGTTTTGATAATTTTTTAAGTGGAAGATCTATTCAAGTTGTTTTAAATGATGCATTTTCTTCTACCTATGAAGTTAAGTGTGGTGTACCTTAGTGATTTGTCTCGGGACCACGTTTGTACCTTGTGTATGTTGATTCAATGTGTTTTTACTTACCAGAGTGTTTTATCACGACTTTTACGGATGATACTGCTTTGACTATGTCTAGTCGAATGATTGATGATCTATTGTTGAAAGTAAATAGGGTTTTAAAGTCATTTTATGTATTTACAAGTTTAAGCCTTTTGTCAGTGAATGTTAAAAAAACTAATTTTATGATTTTTAGGAGAGTTGGTAAGCCTCCGAGTGTTGATGGAGAGATATTTTTTAATGGTAAGCCTTTGTCACAGGTGCATGAGGTGCGTTATTTGGGCTTCCAGCTTGATTGTAATTTGTCTTGGAAGCACCATAGTGATCTTGTTGCAGCTAAAGTTGCTAGAGGTCTGGGAATTTTGCGTCGTTTGAAGCATTTTTTACCATTGTCGGTTCTTTTATTATTGTATTATAGTATTGTTGCGCCTTATATTTCTTATGGTTGTTTCATTTGGTCTAGCAATTCTTATGCAAATTTCAAAAGAGTGCAGATTTTACAAAATAAAACAGTACGTCTTCTTGGGAATTATATAGAAAATGTGAATGATACCGCTTCATGTTTTAAAAAATTAAGAGTGCTTAACATTGGTCAGAGTCAGGATTACCAAGCTGCTATTTTTGCCTATAGATGTTTGAATGATGTATGTCCTCCGGTTTTTACAAATTTTTTTCGCGTAAATAGTTCACTCCACAGGTATGCGACTAGAGAGGCGGAAAATTTTACGGTTGAGTATCGAGACACCACACGTGCAGGTTTCGGGATTCGGTATTTGGCTTCTGCTATTTGGAATGATATCCCAGTTTGCGTTCGGGAAGCTGAACACATTGGGTCTTTTAAAGTAAAAATAAAAAAAACATTTTTTGGGAGAGGGGAGGTAATTTATTATTATTGTCATCATTAATTTCTTAATTTTTTTTTTTCTTCATAGTTTTTGGTATTATTGTTTAAATTGAGAGAGAGTGTTCAAGTTTTTTTTTTTTCAGGTCTTTTTTTTTTTTTGAGAATTAGAATTTTGAGAGGTTGAGAATTAGAGGATTGCAGCCGTCTTTCATCAGGCTTTTTGAGCCTTATCCGGGCGGTTTCTTTTATATATTTTATTGTGTAATTATTAGTAAATAAATCAAGTCAAGTCAAGTCAAGTATGAAAGGGACTGTCCCTTCCTAAACGCCTCACTTTTTTACGCTAAAGTTTAACTATTTCTCACAACTCTATATTTTAAAACAATAAAAAGCTTTAGCATAAAGAGAGAGGCGCTGAGGAGGGGACAGCCCCTTTCATATACAGAATAATTTCTGCTCGTTTTAAGTTCTAATGTCACTCCTTACTTTTAGTTAAAGAAAACTTGTTTTTTTATTTACCATCTTAACAAAGGGCAACTTGTATAGCTTACAGCCCTTTCCCTAGAGACTGGAAGGGGGAGGGGTTGTTCCCCTAACCAGGAGGCACAGTTATATGACCTTTGGACTATTTTGAACAAATTGATTGTCTCAAAACTTTTATCAGCTGGGTTTGGGGGAGGGGAATGGTGTGGGTGGTGACTTGTTGCCTTCCAACCACTTTTGACTCTTAAAAAGAGCAATAGCAGTAGAACTTCTAATTTGCAATCAAATGAGCCCCATTCATAGTGTAAAAGACCACCCCCTTCCATATAAAGTGCCTCTGCGGAGAAAAAAAATGTGAACGATTCAACCCTTATGGCTCTTGCCTATAGGCAATACTATAGCATGCCTCTGACTAAAATAGATGAGGAGGTTCTGATCTAGGAGGGGGAGAGCGAGGGCAAGTGACCTGACATGTCCTGGGGGCAGAAAAACAAGCTAAAATTGTAATGTTTATGGGCTAAAATTTTAATATTTATGGACGAAATTGTAATATTTACAGTAGTGATGGTTTAGCAGGGAGTAGCAAAGTCCACATTTGCCCCACTGAGACAAAATGTAAGTCCAGCTCTGCAATTGAGTAAAACTTTCAATTTCCCTTCTATTGAATATCTGAAACTTTCCAGGAGGAATATGGGGGTAGGGGCATTATCCCAAAAAAATTCTGCAGAGGGGAGGGAGTGGAATTTTCTGTGGGAAGGGGGCTGCATTTTACCCAATTTAAGTTTTTTGGGGGTATTTTACCCAGGCTGGGGGGAGTTTCCGCCATGAGGTTTATGGGGAAAGAATTTTCCAGGGAATGGAAAATACCTAGACCCAAATTTTCTTCAAGTACTCTTCTTCATATTAATTTAGGATATATGTTAGTGGGAAGGAAGGGATATCAGATTCGAGTGTTTAGAAGCAGAATGAGTATTTTAGGGTGATTTTTTGTTAGTTTTCAAAATTTTATGGTACTTTCTTTTGAGAGAGAAACAATTAAAACAAAACCTTCAACTTTTGTATCAAATTAATTAAAAAAAAATTCTACAAAATAAGTTTTTCAAAAAAAGTAAAGAACTCCATTAAACCAAAAATGAACAAAAATAGAATCAAATAATTTACCAACATACAAGTACTACAAATCAGTTTCAATAAATAAATAAAACCCAAAACAAACAGAAATTAAAATAAATAACAGAGTCAAACTCAAAACGAGCAGAAAATAATGTGAGTAGGGTTCTAAACCCCCTATTCTTACTAAAAACCACAATATGATTTGTACAGAATATAATCTAAAAGCCAGAAAATAAAAGCCAAAATATTGATCGGAAATGATGGGCGTGTGGGGGATGCTTTTCCCTTCGATTACTTTCGACTATTAAAAAGGGCAATAGCCCTGTCAATTCCCAAACAAGATTAGCTTTTTTTGAAGTTTTTACAACACTTTCTATAAAAACCTGTTATGCACCCAGGGCAAAATTTACAACCTTAGCACTGAGGGTTATGGGGGGGGGACGTCATATTCAAAGACATACTTTCCGGTCCCTTCAACTACCTTCAACAAAATGGCCATATAAAAATGTTGATCGGAAGTGTTCTGGGAAATGATGAGCGTGAGGGGAGGGGGTGCATTCGTCCTCCGATACCTTTTGAATATTAATCAGACTACTAGCCCTGTCAATTTTCAATCGAACGAGCCCTTTTTAAGTTTATACGACAGCACTTTCAAAAAAAAAACCTTATATGCCCCCAGGGTATAACTTACAATCCTGGCCTTGAGGACTGTGAGGAGGGGTGTTTAATCCTCAAAGGCTTAATTTCAAGAACTTTCAAATACGTTGAACCTAATGCCAATATAAAATTTTAATTGCGTGTTTGGAAAATGGTTGGTGTGAGAGGGGGTCTTCCGATAGCTTTTGACTATTAATAAGAGCATTAACCATTCAATTTCCAATCGAATTAGCCCTTTTTGAAGTTTATAAAACCCTTTCTATAAAAACCTTTAATCCCCCTTGGGCATACTTACAATCCTTGAACTGAGGGCTAAGGGGAGGAGGGGTTTAATCCTAAAAGACCTAATTTCAAGAACTTTCAAATACCTTGAACCTAATGGCTGTCTCAAAATTTGATTGGATGTGTTTGGGAAAATCGTGGGCGTTAAAGGGGGTTAGTTACCCATCAATCACTTTCGACTATTAAAAAGAGCACTGGCCCTTTCAATTTCCAATCGAATGAGCCGTTTTTGAAGTTTCTGCGACAACGCTTTCTATAAAAAACCTATATACCCCCAAGGCATACCTTACAACCCTTGCCCTGAGGGCTGTGGGGGGGGGGGAGTGTCATCCTCAAAGACATAATTTCCACACCTTTCAACTACGTTGAACAAAATACTTGTTTCAAAATTTGATTAAATGTTTTTGAGGAAATGGTGATTGTGAGAGAGGGGTTAGTTTCCCTCCAATCACTTTCGACTATTAAAAAGGCACTACCCCTTTCAATTTTCAACCGAAGGAGGCCTTTTTGAAGTTTCTTTTGAATAAACTTTTTGAAGTTTCTACGACAATACTTTCTATAAAAAAAAAACCTTATATGCCCCCAGGGAATAAGTTACAACTCTTACCCAGGGAGCTCTGGGGGAATTGTCACACTCAGACATAATTTCCAGACTTTTCAATTACGTTGAACAAAATAGCTATCTGAAAATTATGAATGGATGTATTTGGAGAAATGGTGGGGTTGAGAGGGGGGTTAGTTGCCCTTTAATCACTTTCGACTATTAAAGAGGCACTAGCCCTTTCAATTTCCAACCGAAGGAGGCCTTTTTGAAGTTTCTTTTGAATAAACTTTTTGAAGTTTCTACGACAACACTTTCTATAAAAAAAAACCTTATATGCCCCCAGGGGATAAGTTACAACTCTTACCCAGGGAGCTCTGGGGGAATTGTCACACTCAGACATAATTTCCAGACTTTTCAATTACGTTGAACAAAATAGCTATCTGAAAATTATGAATGGATGTATTTGGCGAAATGGGTGGGGTTGAGAGGGGGGTTAGTTGCCCTTTAATCACTTTCGACTATTAAAAAGTCCACTAGATCTTTCAATTTCCAATTGAATGAGCCCTTTTTGAATTTTTCCAACAACACTATTTTTAAAAACCTTATATGCCCCCATGGCATAACTTACAACCCTTGCCCTGAGGGGTGTGGGGGGTTTGTCATCCTTAAAGACATAGTTTCCAGAACTTATAACTATGTTGAACAAAATGGCTATCTCAAAAATTTTATTGAATGTGTTTGGGGAAATGGTGGGCGTGAGAGGGGGGCTAGTTGCCCTTTCTATTGAATAGGGCACTAGCCCTGTCAATTTCCATCGAATAAGTCCTTTTTGAAGTTTCTTCGACAACACTTTCTATAAAAACCTTATATGCCCCAAGAGTATAACTTACAACCCTTGCCCTGAGGGCTCTGAGGGGGTTATCATCCTCAAAGACCTATTTTCCTGAATTTCCAACAACGTTGAAAAAAATGGCTGTCTCACGATACTGACTGGATGTGTTATGGGAAATGGTGGGCATGAGAGGGGGTTTAATAGCCCTCCAATCACTTTCGACTATTAAAAGTGCATTAGGCCTTTGAATTTTCAATTGAATGAGCTCTTTTTGAAGCTTCTACGACAATAATTTCTATAAAAACCTTATATGTACCTAGGGCATAATTTAGAACCCTTCCCTGAGAGCATTGGGGGTAGTGTCCTCCTCGAAGGCTTAATTTCCAGATCTTTTAACTATGTTGAACAAAATGGATATCTCAAAATTTTGATTGGATTTGTTTGGGGTAATGGTGTTCATGGAAAGGGTGTTAGTTGCCTTCCAATCACTTTCAGAAATTAAAAAAAGGCACAAACCCTTCCAATTTCAAATTGAATCAGCCCTTTTCGAAGTTTCTACGACAACTCCTTTGATACGAAGTGCCCTGGTCTAAAACAAAGAAAGAAACGAACAAATAAATAATACTTTGTGCCATCATCGTTCTTTACTTAGGCAGCTCTGTTCCACTGCCTGTGATTTTAATCAAGCAGTTCATGGTAACGAACTGTAAGTAAGCCCCGACCCGGCTCAATAGCAACCAAAACTCTAAAAAAACAGAATTTTTATTCCAATACATAAATCAAATTTTATGATAATTTCAAATATATAAGTTTTATCAAGTTTTGTTGTACCAATCGAAAGTTATGATCCTAAGAAAATCTGCCTTATTTTCGAAAAAAAGGGGAGAAAACCCTTAAGTCATAGAACCTTAATAAAAATCACATCATCAGATAGAGCGTATCAGGAAACCATACTGTGGAGGTTTCAAGCTTCTATCTGCAAACATTTGAAATTTTGTATTTTTTTGCCAGCAGAAAGATCATGGATGCGTGTTTATTTGTTTTTTTTTCAGAGGTGATCGTATCGACCCAGTAGTCATAGAATATCGTGAGAGGGCTCATTCGAACGGAAAAGAAAAGTTCTGGTGCCCTTTTAAGTGCCCAAAAAATGGAGGACATCTAGACCCCCTCCCACGCTAATCTTTCCAAAAGTCAGCCGATCAAAATTTTGAGATATCCATTTTGTTCAGCATTGTCGAAAGATATAAAAACTAGGTCTTTGAGGATGACTTAATCTTCCACAGTCCCCGTGGGAAGGGCTGCAAGGTATGATCTTTGCCCAATATTTACATGTAGCATTGGTTATTGGAAAGAATACATACGTTTTCAGGAGGATTTTTGCTCGTAGTTGGCTCGTAGACGACTCGAATTGGATTTAATAGTAGGTTCAGAAATTCACATCCCAGGGGTAGGAAGCATGAAATTAGGTGAACCGACTGAACCTGTAGAACCGACTGACGGAGATACTAGTGACTCAGATGAATTTTACTTACAGTTACAGGAGCAAATAGACAGGGTCCCAGGTAGAAATATGGTGTTATTATTGGGAGATTTTAACGCCTAGGTCGGTAGAAATAGGGATAGATGGTATCCTAGCCTAGGTAAATTTGGTGTAAGAAAAGAAAACAGTAATGGCTACAGACTTTTGAAATTTTGTAGGTATAATATTCTAGTTATAACCAATACGGTGTTTGGTCATAAAATGGCTCATAATGGTGTTTGGTTTTTTATATTAACCTTCAGACTTTCATCTACATTTTTTATTATTCTACATTGAGGACGGTTTGGCAGGGGTCTCAACCAAAATATTTGCATGAGTTTTTCTTCTGTTTTCCAATTAGACTTTCATTAACATTATAAACAAAATGAAAACTTTTACAGATACAAATAAATACGCCAGGGGAAAAAATTTAAATTTTACTAAAGCGTAGCAATTAGCTAAATAAACATTCCTAAAGACATCCTAAACGAAAAAAAACTACGCAAATATTCCTAGACGCATCATAGACTAATTAAAATAATAATAATAAAAAGAAAAAAAAACAAATTATAAAAAAGGTTATTGTCATATATGTTCTCGTTTTCTCTATTCTTCACGATTTTATGTCGTCTCAAAAATGTTTTTTAACCAAAGGGAAAAACAAGACTGTTAAGTTTTCACCATTTGTTTCACATGATTTTGGGGTATTATCTTTTTTAAGCCCAGGAAAATCGGAATCAATGAAAAATTTTATTAAAAGCTGAAAGCGATGCTTAAAAACAAATGCTAAACTGGTGTTGTAGCTACAAGGCAACTCTAAAATACTAATATTACCCTATATTACCTAGGGAGTACCTTATTTTACCGTATTTTGCAAATTTTACTTATTTTATGATATTTTTGCAACACTAATCAGTAGACCTTAAGGGACAATATACAGATCTTTTAAAGTACTTTAAACAGCATATTGTGTTTCTTTCAGCCAATGAATAATTAATATACTTAAAGAAAACACTACGGTAAATCCTTCAAATTATTGCTAAATAAAACAAGTTTCTACTATTTGGAATATCAAGTTTTCTTCCATTATTATACATTTTTCAAGAAGTTATCTGGGTACGTGTATGATATAGCGCTGACCACTCAAGTTGTTCCGATTTTTTCCGTTAGTTTCTTTCAGCTTAACATGATACAAGACAAAGAAAAGCGACACAATAGATGGGAAATACATAATTTGGGCTAGATATTTGCACATTAGAGGTGTGGGTAAAGTTTTTGAACAGAGTGAAGTTAGAAAACAATTCTTACTTCATAATATGCAGAATAATTGTGCCTAACACATTAGGCATGCATACCTCCTATATTTTACCCCCCCCCCCTAATACGCAAATATATAGCCCGAATTTTTTTCTAAAGTATTATATTTTTATCATACTTGGGTATATTTCATTAAGATTGAGCGTCAGAGAAACAGGTTGTACTTAGATGAAAAATATTAGGTTGGCGCTATCATCAAGTACCAAGTTCTGTACTACAAGATACATAAGAAATATATAACTGGGCTTGACTATATACTTGCACATTAGTAAGATTTATGGGGTTAAGTAATATGAAACACTTACTAATGATATCTGTAAGTATTTTATAGCCTTTTTTAAGGTTGAAACAGTATCAACGCAATTAAGAAACAGAAAAATGCATTGGAAATATATATGTTGAGCTACATGTCACTGTTTTAAGATTCTATTAAGATTTAAAACTAACTTGAGTATTTTCAGGTTTTTAATGTTCTTTTCAGATTTCTATGGTGATTTCCTTTCCAAGATCCTTGATTGTGCATTGACATTTTTTATAATTTCGCCTACTAGATGAAATTCTTTCTTTATAATTTACAGTAGCAATTGCTTCAACCTTAAAATAGGCCTTAACATACTTACATATATAACTACTAAGTGCATCATTGCGCTTATCCCTCCTTTCCCTTGTCAATGCACAAATATATTGCCAATCCCTATGATATATTTCTTATGTCTGTTGCAGTATAGAATTCTTTTGTTTCAACCCAATACCCTTAAACTAACTTAACATTGACAATATCAACAAACAAAAATTGCATGGGAAATATATAATTTGGGCTAGGGCCTAAATGATATTGTTTTAAGATTCTGTCAAGATTTAAAACTAATTTGAGTATTTTCAGATATTTAATGTACTTTTCAGAATTTACGCCTATTCCTTCTCAAGAGCCGTGATTGTGCATCGAAATTTTTATAATTTACTGGATGATTTTTTTTTATAACTTGCAGTAGCTATTTGTTAACCATAATCCCTTTGTTTCTTCCATTTTATCTATTTTCGATATTCTTTAGTCAATTATTATATAGCTTTAATTGAACAGCCTTGGGCTATGAAGACCATTAGGGGGAAAGGGGAACCAGGGATTAATTGTCCAAAACACACACACACGCACAAAAAATAAAATTAAAATTGTCTTTCATTTGTTCTAGCATGTCACCTTCTGAAATGAAGATATTATAGACCTTTACCTATTTTAAAAAAATAGGCAGGGAAGGAGAAAAAATTTAAAGCTAATAAAAGATTACATTAGGAGTTTTAAATAGGATCTTCAATGAAATTCAATCACTCTTTTGTACTTAGTGTTTCGGTATAAGTAAACTATTTCTAATGCAAGATTATTTGAAGGCATTCTTTTGCGTCTAGCCCCAACTATAAAATCATAAAATTAAATTATCTGTTGAAATTAAAACTAAAAATTTACAAGTCAGAATTAAGCAAGTTTTCACCTATGATTTGAATTAACCTTTCAGCTTAGTCAATTGATTTAAGTTTTAATTTAAATTAGTCTTTAACCCTGTTATTAAATTTGTAGATTGTCGGCTCTTTAAACCGTGCCATCTATTTGTTCTTCTAGTTTTGTTTATGTTTTCAAGTTATAGAGGGGAACCTTACCATATACAATATACAACTACGTCTTAGTAAATACATCAATACATATACAAATAAATAATTTCTGAGACCACACTAGCTAATCATGATAAAACATACAATCGCGAAGAAAGGAAGAAAACGAGGATAATTAACAGCCAGTGAAAAAATAGAAAAATTATGCTAATATTTCGGTCAAGACCTCCGCTTGACCGTCCTCAGTGCAGAATAAAACTTATAAAAATATAAAAAACCAAACCTTAAAATAAAAAAAAAAAACTAAAATTAAACGACCCTTTCTCAGTAGGCTAACGGTGAAAGAGTAACTGAATAAAAAACACAAGTCTAAATGGCATTTCACAATTTCATTTTACGTAAAGCACTTTTATTTTAAGGGGTAGCCATTGCAAAATAAAACGTCCTTAATATAGTTCAATTCTTTGACTATGTGAGGCTCCGAGCATATTCTTATTACTCGGTCAACCAAAGAAATAACAACTCCTCTTTTTATACAGGGAGAGTGGTTGGAGGAAAAATGCAAATACCTATCGTTATGCGAGAGTGTTTGGAGGAAAAATGCAAAAAATGAATATAATATATATATATATTATACAATATAATACATATAAATGCAAAAAAATATCTTTTTCCTCCAACCACTCTCCCTGCATAAAAAGAGGAGTTGTTATTTCTTTGGTTGACCAAGTAATAAAAATATACTCGGAGCCTCACATAGTCTCAGAATTGAACTATATTAAGGGCATTTTATTTTGCAATGGCTACCCCACAAAAATACTTGAGACAGTTATAGAAAAAAGACGAAAAAAGGCCGAAAAAAATGCATCAAATCAACAAACCCCAACAGATATCGTCCCATTGAAGGGTGATAAGAAACTTTTCACTGTTCTACCCTACATTCCAAAATTCAGTGACAAGCTGAAAAGAATACCCAAAAATATAAACTTAATGTCACCTTTGAAAATTCAAATACTATACAGAGCTTTTTCAACAACATCAAAGATAAAACCAGTCCCATTCTGGGTAGTGGTGTTTATAGAATTTCTTGTTCTTGTGGCTGTTTTTATGTTGGGAGAGCCCAACAGCAATTGGGGGAGAGGTTATCTGAACATAGGTCCTTAATCGACACGGTCATGAGGATACGCCAAAGGCTTGAGGTTTTTGATTCCGCCTTGGCTCAACATGTGTATGAGAGTCCACACAATTTCATTTTGTTTGACGAAACCTCCATCGTTGTCCCCGTCAAAGGTCTCACGCAAGTTTCCAGGGAGGCAAATGAAATAAAAAAAAACACATCAGAGGCAACGCTGTAGCGCTGCCTATAGCAAAGGCCATACGGCTCCAATGTTTTATTATTTTTTTCCCACAGGCACTTCATATGGAAAGGGTCGTCGTAGAAACTTCAAAGGGGGCTCATTCGATTGGAAATCAAGAGTTCTAGTGCCCTTTTTAATAGTCGAAAATGATTGGAGGGCAACTAGCCCCCCCCCCACGCCCATCATTCCCCCAAACACATCCAAGCAATATTTTGAGACAGCCATTTTGTTCAGCGTAGTTGATTTCCGGATGGAAAATATATTTTTGAGGAGGAAACTCCCCCACAACCCTCAGGGCAAGGATTTTGCTATGCCCTGGGGGCATATAAGGTTTTTATAGAAGGCGTTGTCATAGAAATTTCAAAAAAGGCTCATTCGATTGGAAATTCAAAGGGATAGTGCCCTTTTCAATAGTCAAAAGTGATAGGAGAGCAAGTAGCCCCCACCCCCTCACGCCCATCATTCCCCCAAACGCATCCGATCAAAATTTTGAGATAGCCATTTTGTTCAGCGTAGTTGATTTTCAGATAGAAAATATATTTTTGAGGAGGACACTCCCCCACAACCCTCAAGGTATGGGTTTTAAGTTATACCCTGGGGGTTTTATAAGGTTTTTATAGAAGGCGGTGACGTAGAAACTTCAAAACAGGCTCATTCGATTGGAAATTCAAAGGGCTAGTGCCCTTTTTAATAGCCGAAAGTGATTTGAGGGCAACTAACCCCCCTCTTACGTCCACCTTTTCCCCAAACACATCCAATCAAAATTTTGAGACAGCCATTTTATTAAACGTAGTTTTAAGTCCTGGAAATTAGGACTTTGAGGATGACAAATCTCTCACAGCCCTCAGGGCAAGGGTTGTAATTTAAGGATTCTTTATGGCTTCAATGTTTTATTATTTATTTAGTATTATTTTTCCCCAGAGGCACTTCATATGGAAGGGGTCGTCGTAGAAACTTCAAAGGGAGCTAATTCGATTGGAAATCAAGAGTTCTAGTGCCCTTTATAATAGTCGAAAGTGATTTGAGGGCAACTAGCCCCCCCCCCCCACGCCCATCATTACCCCAAACACATCCAATCAAAATTTTGAGATAGCCATTTTGTTCAGCATAGTTGATTTACACATAGAAAATACAATTTTGAGAGGGCCACTCCCCCACAACCCTCAGGGCAAGTGTTTTAAGTTATGCCCTGGGGGAATGAAGATTTTTATAGAAGGCGTTGTCGTAGAAACTTCAAAAAATACTCATTCGATTGAAAATTCAAAGGGATATGGCCCTTTTTAATAGCCGAAAGTAATTGGAGGGCAACTAGCCCCCCCTCCACGCCCACCATTCCCCCAAACACATCAAATCAAAAATTTGAGATAGCCATTTTGTTCATTATAGTTGATTTCCAGATAGAAAATATGTTTTTGAGGAGGACAATCCCCCACAACCCTCAGGGCAAGGGTTTTAAGTTATGCCCTGGGGGTATATAAGGTTTTTATAGAAGGCGTTGTCGTAGAAGCTTCAAAAAAGGCTTATTTGATTGGAAATTCAAAGGTCTAGTGCCCTTTTTAATAGTCGAAAGTGATTGGACGGCAACTAGCCCCCACGCCCCTCATTCCCCCAAACACATACATTCAAAATTTTGAGATAGCCATTTTGTTCAGCGTAGTTGATTTTCAGATAGAAAATATGTTTTTGAGGAGGACGCTCCCCGACGACCCTCAAGGCAGGGATTTTAAGTTATACCCTGGGGGCATATAAGGTTTTTATAGAAGGCGGTGTCGTAGAAACTTCAAAAAGACTCATTCAATTGGAAATTCAAAGGGCTAGTGCCCTTTTTAATAGTCGAAAATGATTTGAGGGCAACTAACCCCCCTCTCACGCCCGCCTTTTCCCCAAAACCATCCAATCAAAATTTTGAGACATCCATTTGATTAAACGTAGTTTTAAGTTCTGGAAATTAGGTCTTTGAGGATGACAACTCCCCCACAGCCCTCATAGCAAGGGTTGTAAGTTATGCCCTGGGGGGCATATAAGGTTTTGCATAGACATCATTGTTGTATAAACTTCAGAGAGGGCTCATTTGATTGGATATTGAAAGTTCTAGTTCAACCAGCTCCCCCCCCCCCTAAACCGTATTTTCCCAAATGCATCAAATAAAAATCTTAAGATAGCTATTTTGTTCAAAATAGTTCCCAGATCATATAACAAAAATTCTGGTGTCAATACACCCCACCAGGGCCCGGGGGTAGGCGTTGTAAGTTTTGCCCTGGGGGCATATATGGGTCTTATGGAAGGGATGCTCGTGTTAATTTCAAAGAGGAAACCTTTGATTGTACATTGAAAGTGCTAGTTCACTTTTTAAGAATCAAAAGAGATTGAAGGGCGCCTAGCCCTCCTCCTCCACGCCCTTTTTTCCTCAAACCCATCCGATAAAAATTTTGAGGTAGTTTTGTTTTAAATAGTTCAAAGACCATATAACGAAAACTCAGGGGTCAACACAGCCCCCTCAGGGCCCGAGGGAAGGTGTTGTAAGTTATGCCCTTGGAGTATATATGGTTCTTATTGAAGGGATGCTCGTAAAAAATTCAGAGATGGCTCATTTGATTGGAAATTCCAAGTTCTAGTTAAGTTTTTCCGAGTCAAAAGATATTGGAGGGTAACTAGCCCCTCCACGCCCCTTTTCCCCAAATGCATCCAATAAAAATTTTGAGATAGGCATTAAGTTAAAAATTTCTCAAAGGTCATAACAAAACTCAGGTGTCGTCAAAACCCCCCAAGGCCCGGGGTAGGCGTTGTAAGTTATGCCCTGGGGCATATATTGTTCGTTAAAGAATAAATGAAACCCAAAACGAACAGAAATTAGATAAGCAATCATAGCAAAAACATACAACAAGTAATAATATAAATGAATAAATAGATCTTAAAGCGAGTAATGCTTAGATTGAATATGAATATCAAACTTAAAATGAAAAAAAATATTTTCTAATTGAAGTATAAATGAAACTTAAAACGAACAGAAATTAAATAAGCAATCAATGCAAACAAACATACAATAGATATTAATGTAAATTAATAAATAAATCTTAAAACGACTGAAACTTAAATTGAATATGCAAATCAAGCTTGAAACGAACAAAAATCACCACAAACAAGATTTTGGGTATGACCTCCTTCTCTCACTGTAAAAGTCTAAAACCTACTGGGTCATTGACGCTTTACTGAAAACTATATGCGTCTTAAACAGTATTGGAAAGTATAAATAACATCAAATTGAATATTTGAGGAATAATAATATTAATTGTGGAAAGATCCATCAGTTCAAGAATTTATTTCACTGTAATTGTATTTTTATTTTCAATGCTGTAAGAACTGGAAAAGAAAATATTTGTAATATAATCTGTTTTCAGTTAAGCGCCAATGACGCAGTAGGCTTTTGGTTTATATTTACAGTTAGGAAAGGAGACAGTATCCAAACATTTGTTTGTAGTGAAACTATATTCGTCTTGAACAACTTTAAAAAGAGCTAATAAATTAAACTGAATATTTGATGTATAATTATATTAATTGCTGAAAGCTTATCAGTTCAAAATGTTGCTATAATTTTAATGTTTATTTTCAATATTAGGTACAAAAGAAAACATTTGTCATAAAATTAGTTTTCAGTAATGTCTTGTCACAAAAATCGGATTTAAAAAGTTTTTCCTTTTCAAAAGTCATCGGATTTAAATCTTTATCACATCGGATTTAAATCTATATCACACTTAAACGGTTTTTCACCCGTATGAATTCTTTTATGGGTGTTCAAAGTTGATGAGCGAGAAAAGGTCTTGTCACAAACATCACACTGAAACGGTTTCTCACCTGTATGCGTTCTTTGATGTGTGTTCAAATATACTGCATAAGCAAAGGTTTGGTCACAAACACCACATGTAAACGGTTTCTCACCCGTATGAATTCTTTGATGGGTGTTCAAACTTGATGACTGAGCAAAGGTCTTGTCACATACATCACACTTAAACGGTTTTTCACCCGTATGAATTCTTTTATGTGTTTTAAAATTTGAAGAATAAAAAAAGGTCTTGTCACAAACATCACACTTAAACGGTTTCTCACCCGTATGCATTCTTTGATGTCTGCTCAAATATGCTGCATGAGCAAAGGTTTGGTCACAGACATCACACGTAAACGGCTTCTCACCCGTATGAATTCTTTTATGGATGTTCAAACTTGATGAGTGAGAAAATACCTTGTCACATACATCACACTTAAACGGTTTTTCACCCGTATGTAATGTATGGTGCTGGTTCAATTCCTGCCTCCGAGAAAACAACTTATCACATACATCACACTTAAACGGTTTCTCACCCGTATGAATTATTTGATGTGCGTTCAAATTATCAGCGCGAGAAAAGGTCTTGTCACATACATCACACTTAAATGGTTTCTCACCCGTCTGAATTCTTTTATGGGTGTTCAAACTTGATGAGTGAGAAAAGGTCTTGTCACATACATCACACTTAAACGGTTTTTCACCCGTATGAATTCTTTTATGGGTGTTCAAACTTGATACCTCCCATTAATGTATCTTTTTTTCTATATTAGTTCTTTGATATCTTTCCAGTTTTCTATAATTTTTAATTTGAAGGCGACTTTTCAAACCTGTTTTTTGATTCCCTAAACCTTCTCCTTCAGATTCTGATGCACATGCATTTGAGAAACCACTCGTAGATGTATTCTTTGAAATATCTATTGACATATTTCCCTCTAAATGTAGTCCAGACACAGGTGGTGAAAAGTGATCTAAAAATTAAAAAATCTACTAAGCGAAAAACCAAAACCAATAACACAAAAATCAGAACTAAAAAAACAAAAACATATCTTTCAAGAAGTTTTAAAAGTCTTCAGAGTAAAAAAAAGTCGAATATCTTTCAATAGGTTTTAAAAACTAATTTTATTGCCAAACCCTCTTATTTCCTTCATGGTGATGCTTATATTAGCTTTTGAAATTAGTTATTCTAATGTAACGAAAGAGCAAAAATGAAACCTTAAACGATCAAAAAGTATACCGTGGTGTAAATCAGAACATAAGTGAAGGAGAGGAAATACTATAACAAATACAAGTAATTATTGTAACATAAAGAGGAGGGCTAATAGAATGCCTACTATATGTTGAAGTTAACATTTTTTGGGCAGCCGCAAAGCTTTGGACTTAAAAAACGACGAATGTCATGTTCTCGACAGGTCTTACAAATAACAGTTCATTAGGGATAAATCGTTTTCATAGACAGTGAAAAATAATGACAAAAACAAATCTGGATATTTCAGTCACACATACAGTGACACCGTCATCAGCAAATAACCGGTATTTTGTTTGTCATCGCATATTTTTCCGATCTTATTTCAACCAACAAAATATTTGGAGAAATATTTGATATTATGAAAAAATACATTCGCTATTTCCATCTTTTTTCAAGCAGCAAAAAATTTTGATAAAAAATTAAGATTTTGAATAATGCATTCGTTTTTTATTGATGTTTTTATTTTTTTTTATTTTTTTTAATGTCTAAATTTTTTATTTTTCAAAACTTTTTTTTATTTATTTTCTTTCTCATATCACGATGTCTACGTTGAAAGAATCAGTCACGGCATGGCTATGTTGATACAAGCGGTCATTTCCATGATTATGTTCATACAAGCTGTCACACCATGCCTATGTTGATGTAAGCGGTCAAGTAATGTTCAATACCATATCATAAAGTCTACTAAGCCATTTGAATTCAAACAAACCAGATTACCAAACATGATGTTCTTAGCAAAATTTAATTGGATCTTACGTAATATCTTTTGAGTCAACTATATTTTGCATGAGTCAAATAAATTTTATCATCTTTGAGCCGTGATCTAAAGCACCAAATTACTTTTCTTTCAAACATGACTAGTACCTGTGCCTACCCGAAATAGTATTGGAAACACTAAACTGAACTAAAGGCCCAAATCGCTTTTCTTTTAAACAAGACAATAACCTGTGCCTACCTGAAATTGTATTGGAAATAATAAATTGCTATAGTTCTTCATTTTTCTTAGACGGTGAACAATAAACTGATCACCAACGGGATTTTAAGGAAAGTTTAATTTTGATGTTACCTAATATCTTTTGGGTGAACCTAATCCAGCACACCATCCTAAAGCCCTGACCTGAAGCAATAAATTACTTCTCTTTCAAACATTAAACTTTCACACAAATTGGCTAGGAAATAATTAATCTTAAAAGGCTGTTTTAAGCCGCGAGGTAACGAAAAATTTTTAATTGGCAGTAAGAAATGTCATTTTTCCCATGCATTTTTCTTCTTTCATATTTTTGTTTTTTCAAGTTTTACCACCAGAGAAAAGCGCTACCAGTGGCAAGTGGCATTCCTGACAAAAAGTCTAAAAGAGAGAATGAGAGACTAAAAGGTTAATTTTTCTATATTAGAGGCCCATATATTTTATGGACTCCAACCAAGAGATCTTTCCGGAGCTGCCAGAAATCGCTCTAAAGCCTCTAGTGTACTGCTAGTAGTGTATTGAACAAACATACATTTTTGATTATTGTGCAGATTATTTCGTGCGGAAGCAGTATGCCCAGACACTGTCTGAACAAGAGGAAAGCACAAATTATAAACGATAAGCTTTAAGGCTTGAACAACTGATGTTATAATTAGCTTTACTATAATAAGCAAAAAACTTATCATTAAGAATTTTTCTTTATTTAATGTTTAGGTGTTCGAAAAACAGCTGTTTAAACAACTGTTTTTTTTAACAAAAAAATCTTTTTTGTTTTTACCAAAAAACAGAACAGAAACAGGTCTTCTGTTTTTTTGGTGACCTGTTCTGTTTCTTTCAAGTCCTGTTTATTTTTTTCTGTTTTTTTCAGAAAAAAAGAACAGTGCCCATGCTTAATCACGGTTTGGCAAACACCTGCACAGTGGAGTAACATAAAACAAAAGTTTCATTTTAAGATTCAGTCCCTCAGTCTTATTTTTATCTAATAAAATATTATCCAATACATTTCAATCATCGAAATGACAATGTTTCATATATACCTTCATTGTTAGAACATTTGGGTTCCGATTCCTGGGTGTCGTATTCAAATTTACAAGATCCTGAAATGCTAGGTAAATTAAGCAAAGGAACATCTTCACGTTTCGGTGACAAAAGATGGTTTGGAAAGTGAAAGGGCTTCTCACTATCACCTGGTAAAGCATCTTCGACTTCTAAAACAAATAATAAATTAAACAGACAAAGTGGCGCTCTCATAAAATAACTATGAGGGGAGGGGGCTGACTGGTGGTCCCTGGACCTAAAAACAGAAAACTTAAAAAATTGCTTAAGAAAAAACGGTGTTTTAAGGCATTTATTAAAGTTTTTTTTAGCCCTTTGAATGCAAATTTTGAGTGGGGAATACAGAATGAATTATAAAACTGAGCACATTAAATAGTATTTAAAAAACAATATATTTTTTTAGAGGGGGGGGGGCTAAGACCCCTTTAGAACACCAGCCCCCCACCACCGTGTGTGCACACCCAAACAGATATAGAATAATTTAACAGTAAGGATTACTAAATAAATCGAACTGCTTTTTATTTTTAATATCGTGTAAAATATAAATATACAAACATTATATATTTACAAAAAATCGGATGTATATGCATGTTTTTTCAAATACAGTTTTTAAAATCTACTTTTTATAAAGCAAAAGAAAACATGAAACATTTAATTGCTATTATTGTGACAAACCGAATCACTATGCAGCAGAAAGTTGGAATAAAATGCATAAGGAAGGCCCGGGATACAAAACAGAAACACCAATTCAAAGCACAGGGGAGGGGGCAGAAATTTAAGAAGGCAGGAAACAAATAATACTTGGCAAACACCAAATAATATTCCTGAATTTAGACCTACAAATCAAACGGTAAACAACACCCAAGGTCAAAATAGTAACACTGGAGAAACCAGCCTGTAAGGGTTGAAAGAGCTAAATCCTTACAAAGACCTCTTTATATTTTAGAGTGCTGTGATACAGATACAAATAATAATAATCTACAGATTTTGTGTTGTTTTAAAATTGAGTGTTTCCAAAATTTACCGGGTTTACTTAGATACAAGTGATACAAATAATACTTGGCAAACACCAAATAATATTCCTGAATTTAGACCTAGGAATCAAACGGTAAACAACACCCAAGGTCAAAATAGTAACACTGGAGAAAACTAGGAAAACCCCGAAAAATTTTGGTCAAACAGTGGGCATTTCAACGGAGAATTATTTAATTGGTTAAAATAAATTTAATTGGCTACTCACTCGTATGCACTCTCTGGTGCTTGTTCAAACAATCTGTCCGAGAAAAGTTCCTGTCACACATATCACATTTAAACGGTTTCTCACCCGTATGCGTTCTTTGATGTTTGTTCAAGTTTGATGAGTGAGAAAAGGTCTTGTCACATACATCACACTTAAACGGTTTCTCACCCGTGTGAATTCTTTTATGGGTGTTCAAACTTGATGAGTGAGAAAAGGTCTTGTCACACACATCACAGTTAAATGGTTTCTCACCCGTATGCATTCTTTGATGTCTGCTCAAATATGCTGCTTGAGCAAAAGTTTTGTCCCACACATTACACATAAACTGTTTCTCACCCGTATGAATTCTTTGATTTTTATTCAAACTTGATGAGTGAGAAAAGGTCTTGTCACAAACATCACACTTAAACAGTTTCTCACTCGTATGAATTTTTTGATGTATGTTCAAATACGATGAATCAGAAAAGGTTTTATCACAAACATTACACTTAAACGGTTTCTCACCCGTATGCACTCTTTGGTGCCGGTTCAAATCGCGCATTCGAGAAAAGGTCTTGTCACATACCTCACATTTATGTATCTCTTTCTCTATATGAGTTCTTTGATATCTTTCCAATTTTCTATACTTTTTAATTTGTAGACGACTTTTAAAACCTGTTTTTTGATTTTCTAAACCTTTTCCTTCAGATTCTGATGCACATGCATTTAAGAAACCGCTCGTAGATGTTTTCTTTGAAAAATCTAGTGACATATTTCCCTGTAAATGTAGTACAGACACAGGTGGCGAAAAGTGACCTAAAAATTTAAAAGTCTACTGAGTGAAAAACAAAAACGAATAACACAAAAATATAAAATTAAAACAAAAACAAATCTTTCAAAAATTTTTAAGTCTTCAGAGTAAAAAAAAAAACAGTATATCTTTCCATATGTTTTAAAAACTAATTTTATTTTAGATCCCTCTTCTCTCCCTCATTGTGATAATTTTATCAGCTTCCAAAATTAGTAATTCTAATGCAATGAAAGAGCAAAATTCAAACCTTAAACGATCAAAAAACATACCGTGGAGTAAATCAGACCATAAGTGGAGGAGAGGAAATATTAAAACAAATATTAGGAATTATTGTAACAAAAAGAGGAAGAGCTAATAGAATGCCCATCATATGTTGAAGATAACAGTTTTTGAGTAGCCGCAAGGCTTTGGACTTAAAAATTATGAAGGAAGTCCCGTTTTCAACAGGTCTTACAAATAACAATTAATTAGGGATAAATCGTTTTAATAGACAGTGAAAAACAATTAAGAAAAAATCTGGATATTTTGGTCGTATATACCGTGACACCATCATCAACAAGTACCCGGTATTTTTTTTGTCATCGATATTCACTTTCTATTAAAAAGATTTATTCCTATTTGAATCGTTATTATTAAGACCCGAGGAAAACGTGACTTTTGTTGGTTTTTTGTTTTTTTTTAATCCAATGGGACTCGCTTTGTACTTTTAACTATATATTTAAAACAACTCGTTCTAAAAACAGACAAAAATAACTTGACTTTATCTTCACAAAATGAATTCTATATTTTTGTTTGAATCTAGAGTATCCAGTAAATTCATCTTCTATATTACGCAATAGCATAAAGAAAGAAAAACGAGCAAAAATGGGGTTTTTATAGGCCAAATGAAGATACTGAAAAAACGAAGCGAATATTTCGAGAGGACAAACGCCTCTCTTCTTCAGCGCGAAACGAAACGATGTATCAACGATGTTGTTCGCTAGTATCCGTCGATGGCAGATCATATTTTTTGGATTTTGTGCAAATCGCGGATATTGGCGAATAACTCGCTTTTATGGTTGTTAGGTATTTGGTTTTAATTCTTTTAATTTTTGGCTTTTATTGATACATCGTTTCATTTCGCGCTGAAGAAGAGAGGCGTTTGTCCTCTCGAAATATTTGCTTCGTTTTTTCAGTATCTTCATTTGGCCTATAAAAACCCCATTTTTGCTCGTTTTTCTTTCTTTATGTGATGTCAGGCCAATGTGGTTTAAGAAATTAATTACGCAATAGGGAATGTTTAGCTATGTAAACGTTACCTAATAGGTAAAACCTAATAGGCACACACATGGGTGTTACGTAATGACAACACAAAGCAAGGGGAATTTGATTAGGAAATTTTTTCCCAAGACGTTTCTTAACATTTCTTTAATTTTTATGCAATGTGAAATGTTTACGGATGAGATATTCTAACGTGACCCGTTCCTTCAGAGCTCGTGGAAGACACCCTATTGTAACTGAGCACGGCACACACGTTGGATGTTACATAATACTTTTTGAGATTTAATTTTTCTTTCAATGTGTTTTTCATAGGGGCCCCCTGTATTCTAATGATTTTGTCCCCATTGGAACTCGAAAGGCTATTTCCATCCAATGCACTGTGCCCTAGACACCTGGACAAGCAATATATTTCTGATGTTACGGTTTGGCGAATATATTCTAGGAAATAAATTTTGCATGCAAGGTGAGCCCATTTTTGCTCATGCTAAAATGACGATTGCTTGCTTCTTACGGCTGTGATAATTAACACGCGGTAGGGGGAAAAATCGATCACTAGAAAATGCCTAGTTTGCTATCACCTGCTCATTAAGTAATGAATCTAGAGAGGGTTACCAGATAATATTTTGGGCTGCTCATAGCATATTTTCTTAGTGATGAAGGTGAATTGGGCTACAAGACGCCTAAATGGTGTAAATGTTTACATACTGAAGATTCCCCCTGTAACATGGAATCTAAATAGAAACATACCATTGTACATACACGACCTATTGATGAAAAACGATATACAATTATGAAATCACAGAAGTCACTTAAAACACAAAAGATGTAAAAAATAAAACATGAACAGGTCTGACTTAGCATATATTATATAAAAGCCCCTGCTTTAACTAAATATAAATGGGGTTCTAGCAGGCAATTCCATAGTGGATGGGCTTTTGTTAGATTATAGAGAAAACTAAGTTTGAAAATCCTTCTCATCCTCAAGACTTTTGATTTACAAATCAAAATAATAGTCCAACAATTCGTGGTGAAGCACTATAAGTAAGAAGCGGTTCATTCTTATAGTTTTAAAAAAGTCAAAGAAACCAGTTTTGATAATCTTCCGAAGTTTTGAGTCAAAAATTTTTAAGATTATAAAAACATGTTTCTTTGACTATTTTAACGATTAATCAAAAAAAATTTTTCCAAAAGATAAATTTTTCAAAAAAAAAGTAAAGAACTCCATTAAACCAAAAATGAACAAAGTTAGAATCAAATAATCTATCAAGCATACAACTACCACAAATCAGTATCAATTGATAAATGAAAAAAAAACAGAAATTAAAATTAGTCAAACTAAAAACGAGCATATATTAATCTGAGTAGGGTTTTAAACCCTATGCTTTCTAAAAGCCAGAATATGGTTTGTACTTTACTGAAAAAAATTTGAATGAATATACTGAAATAATGTGCATTGTCAGTTTGATATATATGTATATATATATATATATATATATATATATATATATATATATATATATATATATATATATATATATATATATATATATATATATATATATATATATATATATATATATATATATATATATATATATATATATATATATATATATATATATATATGCTGATTTCTATTCCTTAAAATTCTAATTAATTTTTGATTTCTTAACGTTATAAAAGTGAAAACATTTAAAGAATTTTTTCAGAAAACTGCAAATTATATTCTGATTTTTAGAGGGCGTAAGGTTTAGAACCCTACTCAGATTAATTTCTGCTCGTTTTGAGTTTGAATTATTTTAATTTCTGTTTGTTTTGGGTTTCATTTATTTATTGATGCTGATTTGTGGTAGTTGTATGATTGGTACCACTACCACATACCAGGTAACCATACCAGGGCATAACTTATAACCCTTGCCCTGAGGGCTTTAGGAGGAAGGTCATACTCAAAGACATAATTTCTGAACCTTTCAACTACGTTGAACAGAATTTCTATCTTAAAATTTTGATTGTGTTTGTGGATTTGGTGGGCGTGAGAGGGGATTTAGTGGCCCTCCAATCACTTTTGACTATTAAAAATACCACTAGTCCTTTGAATTTTCAATCGAATGAGGCCTTTTTTTAAGTTTATACGAAAACACTATAAAAATCTTATATTCCACCAGGGCATAACTTACAAACCTTGCCCTAAGGAGTTTGGGGGGTTTGTCATCCTCGAAGACATAATTTGCAGAATTTTAAACTACGTTGAACAAAATGCCTATCTCAAAATTTTGATTGGATGTGTTTGGGAAGGGTGCGTGTGAGAGGGGGGCTAGTTGATCTCCTATCCCTTTTGACTATTAAAAATGGCACTAGCCCTTTGAATTTCCAATCAAATGAGTTTTTTTAAGTTTCTACGACAACACTTTCTATAAAAACCTTACATGCCCCCGGGGCGTAGCTCACAACCGCTGTCCTGAGGGCTCTAGGGGGATAGTCATCCTCAAAGACATAATTTCCGGACCTTTCAACTCTGTTGAGCAAAATGTTTATCTAAAAATTTTTATTGGATGTGATTGTGGAAATGGTGGGCGTGCGAGGGGGATTTGTGGCCCTCAATGCACTGAGGGTTTACAACCCTTGCCACTACCCCTTTCAATTTCTAATCAAATGAGCTTTTTTGGAAGTTTCTACGACAACGCTTTTTATAAAAACCTCATATTCCCCCAGGGCATAACGTACACCCCGGGCCCTGAGGTCTCTGTGGGGGGTATCATCCTCAAAGCCCTGATTTCCAGAATTTTTAACCACGTTGAACACAAATTCTATCTTAAATTTTTTGGTGTAGGTCTGGGGATAAAGGACGGGTATTAAAGGGGGGTTAGCTGCCCTCCAATTACTTTCAACTATCAATAACTAAACTAACCCTTTTAATCACCAATCGAGTAAACCCTATTTCAAGCTTTTAAGACAACGCTTTCTATAAAAACCTTATATGCCCCCAGGGCATAACTTAAAACCCTTGCCCTGAGGGCTGTGGGGGGAGTGTCATCCTCAAAGACACAGTTTCTGGACCTTTCAACTCCGTTGAACAAACTGTCTATTTCAAAATTTTGATCTAATATTTGGGGAAATGGTGGGCGTCAGAGTGGGGTTAATTGCCTTCCAATCATTTTCGACTATTTAAAAAGTTTCTACGACAACTCATTCGATACGACGTGCCCAGGTCTAAAGGAAAAAAATAAATAACAAAAAATTGTGCCAACATCATCCTTAACTTAGGTAGTGCCATTGTGCTTCTTATGATAAAAATGAGCAACTACTTACTTACAGTTAATCATTGTCGGGCACCTAGCCCCCCCCCCCAACGCCCATCATTCCCCCAAACAACCGATCAAAATTATGCGATAGGCATTTTGTTCAGCGTAGTTGATATCCAGATAGAAAATATGTTTTTGAGGAGGACACTCCCCCACAACCCTGAGGTCAAGGGTTTTAAGTTATGCCCTGGGGGCGTATAAGGTTATTAATGAAGGCGTTGTCGTAGAAACTTCAAAGCTGGTCATTCGATTGGAAATTCAAAGGGCTAGTGCCCTTTTTAATAGTCGAAAGTGATTGGAGGGCAACTAGCCCCCTCGACACCCATCATTCCTCCACACACATCCAATGAAAATTTTGAGATAGCTATTCTGTTTAGCATAGTTGATTTCTAGATAGAAAATGTGTTTTTGAGGACGAGACTCCACCACAACCCTCCGCGCAAGGGTCTCAAGCTATACCCTTGGGGCATATAAGGTTTTTATAGAAGGAGTTGTCGTAGAAACTTCAAAAAGGCTCATTCAATTGGAAATTCAAAGGGCTCGTGCCCTGTTTAATAGACGAAAGTGATTGGAGGGCAACTAGCCCCCCCCCCCAACGCCCATCTTTCCCCAAGCACATACAATCTAAATTGTGAGATAGCCATTTTGTTCAACGTTGTTGATTTCGAGATAGAAAATAGGTTTTTGAGGAGGACACTCCCCCACAACCCTCAGGGCAAGGGTTTTAAGTTATGCCCTGGGGGCATATAAGGCTTTTATAGAAGGCGTTGTCGCAGAAACTTCACAACAGGCTCATTCGATTGAAAATTCAAAGGGCTAGGGTCCATTTTAACAGTCAAAAGTGATTGGAGGGCAACTAGCCCTCCCCCCCCACGCCCCACATTCCCCTAACCCCCACCAAACAAACAGTTGCGAGAGGCCTTTTGTCAGCGTAGCGGATTTCCAGAGAGAAAATATGTTTTTGAGGAGGACACTCCCCCACATCCCTAGGGGTAAGGGTTTTATATTATGCCTTGGGGGCCTTTAAGGTTTTTAAAGAAGGCGTTGTCGTAGAAACTTCAAAATAAGCTTATTAGATTGGAAATTCAAAGAGATAGTGCCATTTTAATAGTTGAAAGTGATTGGGGGGCAACTAGCCCCCTCCCCCTCTCCCCCTCCCCCACAGTACCCCCACCCCAACACAACAAAATTTTGAGATAATTATTTTGTCGGCGTTGCTGATTTCAAGAGAGAAAATGTGTTTTCCAGGAGTACACTCCCCCAACACCCTTCGGTCACGGGTTTTAAGCCCTGGGTGAATTTAAGGTTTTTATTGAAGGTATTGCCTTAGAAACTTTAAAACTGGTCATTGTATTGTAAATTCAATGGGCCAGTGCCCTTTTTAATAATGTAAAGTGATTGGAGGGACACTAGCCCCCCCCCAGACACCCCGCATTCCTCCAAACACAACCCATAAAAATTTCGAGATGGCCATTTTGTTCAGCGTAGTTGATTTCTTGATAGAAAATGTATTTTTTAGGAGGAGAGTCCCCCACCCCCATCAGGGCATGGGTTTTAAGTTATGCCCTTGGGTCATATAAGGTTTTTATAGAAGGAGTTGTTGAAGAAACTTCAAAAACGGCTCATTAGAGTGGAAATTCAAAGGGCTAGTGCCCTTTTTAATATTCGAAAGTGATTGGAGGGCAACTAGACCCCCCCCTCCTACGCCCATCCGTCCCTCACACACATCCTATCAAAATTTTGATATATCCATTTTGTTCAGCGGAGTTGATTTTCGGATAGAAAATATGTTTTTGAGGAGGAGAGTCCCCCACAACTTTCAGGCCAAGGGGTTTCAGTTATGCCCTTGGGGCATATAAGGTTTTTATAGAAGGCGTTGTTTCAGAAACTTCAAAAAAGGCTCATTCGATTAGAAATTCAAAGGGCTAGTGCCCTTTTTAATAGTCGAAAGTGATTGGAGGACAACTAGACCTCCCCCCCTACGCCCATTATTCCCCCAAACACATCCAATCAAAATTTTGAGATAACCATTTTGTTCAGCTTAGTTGATTTCCACATAGAAAATATATTTTTGAGGAGGACACTCCCCCACAACCTTCAGGGCAAGGGTTATAAGTTATGCCCTGTGGGCCCATAAAGTTTTTAAAAAAGGCGGTGCTGTACAAATTTCATAACAGGCTCATCTGGTCGGAAATTCAAAGGGCCACTGCCCTTTGTAATAGTCGAAAGGGATTGGAGGGCACCTAGCCCCCCCCACGCCCATCATTCACCAAAACACATCCAATCAAAATTTTGAGATAGCCATTTTGATCAGCGTAGTCTAGTTGATTTCCAGATATAAAATATGTTTTTGAGGAGGACACTCCCCCGCAACCCGCAGGGCAAAGGTTTTAAGTAATGCCCTGGGGGCATGTAAGGTTTTTATAGAAGGCGTTGTCGTAGAAACTTCAAAACAGGCTCATTCGATTGGAAATTCAAAGGGCTAGTGCCCTTTTTAAAAGTCGAAAGTGATTGGAGGGCAGTTAGCCCCCCTCCCAACGCCCATATTTCCCTCAAACACATCCAATCAAAATTTTGCGATAGCCATTTTGTTCAGCGTAGTTGATTTCCAGATAGAAAATATCTTTTTCAGGATGACACTCCCAAACATCCCTCAGGGCAAATGTTTTAAGTTCTGTTCTGGGGTCTTTAAAGTTCTTATTGAAGCCGTTTTCATAGAAGCTTCAAAAGGAACTCATTTGATTGGAAACTCAGAGTGCTAGTGCCCTTTTTAATAGTCGAAAGTTATTGGAGGCTACCTACCCCCCCCCCAACGCCCATTATTTCCCCCAAACACATCCAATCAAAATTTTGAGATAGACATTTTGTCAGCGTAGCTGATTTCCAGATAGAAAATATCTTTTTGAGGAGGACACTCCCCCACAACCCTCAGGGCAAGGGTTTTAAGTTATGCCCTGGGGGTATATAAGATTTTATAGCAGGCGTTGTCGTAGAAACTTCAAAAAAAGGCTAATTCGATTGGAAATTAAAGGGCTAGTGCCCTTTAGAATAGTCGAAACTGATTGGAGGGCAACTAGCCCCCCCTCAAGCCCATCTTTCCCTCAAACACATCCAATCAAAATTGTGAGATAGCCATTTTGTTTAACGTAGTTGATTTCCAAATAGAAAATAGATTTTTGAGGAGGACACTCCCCCACAACCCTCGGGGCATGGGTTTTAAGTTATGCCCTTGGGGCATATAAGGATTTTATAGAAGGGGTTTTCGTAGAAACATCAAAAAAGGCTCATTCGATTTGAAACTCAAAGGGCTAGTGCCCTTTTCAATAGTCGAAATTGATTGGAGGGCAGCTAGCCCCCACACCCATCATTCCCCCAAACAAATCCAATCAAAATTGTGATATAGCCCTTTTGTTCAACGTAGTTGATTTCTAGATAGAAAATATGTTTTTGAGGAGGACACTCCCCCACAGCCCTCAGGGCAAGGGTTTTAAGTTATGCCCTTGGGGAATATAAAGTTTTAATAGAAAGCGTTGTCGTATAAACTTCAAAAAAGGCTCATTAGATTGGAAATTCAAAGGGCTAGGGCCCTTTTTAATATTCGAAAGTGATTGGTGGGCAACAACCCCCCCCCCCCTAATGCCCATTTTCCCCCCAAACACATCCAATCAAAATTGTGAGATAGCAAGTTTGTTGAACGTAGTTGATTTCCAGATAGGAGATAGGTTTTTGAGGAGGACACTCCCGCACAACCCTCAGGGCAAGGGTTTTAAGTTATGCCCTGGGGGCATATATTGCTTTTGTAAAAGGCGTTGTCGTAGAAACTTCAAAACAGGCTCATTCGACTGGAAATTCAACGGGCTAGTGCCCTTTTTAATAGTCGAAAGTGATTGGAGGGCAACTAGCCCCCCCAAGCCCATTATTCCCCCAAACACATCCAATCAAAATGTAGAAATAAGCATTTTGTCAGCGTAGCTGATTTCCAGATAGAAAATATCTTTTTGAGGAGGACACTCCCCCAAAACCCTCGTGGCAAGGGTTTTAAGTTGTGCCCTGGGGGCAAATAAGGTTTTTATAGAAAGCGTTGTCGTAGAAACTTCAAAACGGGCTCATTCGATTGGAAATTCAAAGGGCTAGTGCCCTTTTTAATAGTCGAAGTGATTGGAGGGCAACTAGACCCTCCCCTCCTAAGCCCATCATTCCCCCAAACACATCCAATCAAAATTGTGAGACAGCCATTTTGTTCAGCGTAGTTGATTTTCAGATAGAAAATATGTTTTTGAGGAGGACACTCCCCCACAACCCTCAGGGCAAATGTTTCAAGTTATGCCCTGGGGGCATATAAGGTTTTTATAGAAGGCGTTGTCGTAGAAACTTCAAAACAGGGTCATTTGATTTGAAACTCAAAGGGCTAGTGCCCTTTTTAGTAGTCGAAGGTGACTGGAGGGTACTTAACCCACCCGCCAACGCCCATCATTCCTCAGAACACATCTGATCACAAGTTTGAGATAACCATTTTGTTCAGCGTAAGCGCGTTGATTTCCATATAGACAATATATTTTGGAGGAGGACATTCCCCCGCAACCCTCAGGGCAAAGGTTTTAAGTTATGCCCTTGGGGCATATAAGGTTTTTATAGAAGGTGTTGTCGTAGAATATTCAAAACAGGCTCATTGGATTGGAAATTAAAAGGGCAAGTGCCATTTTTAAAATTCGAAAGTAATTGGTGGGCAGCTAGCCCCCCCCCCCCACTGCGTCATTTTGTTCAGCGTAGTTGATTTATAGATAGAAAATATGTTTTTAAGGAGGACACTCCCCCACAACCCTCAGGGCAAAGGTTTTAAGTTATGCCCTTGGAGCATATAAGGTTTTATAGAAGGCGTTGTCAAAGAAACTTCAAAACAGGCTCATTCGATTGGGAATTCAAAGGGCTAGTGCCCTATTTAATAGTCGAAAGTGATTGGAGGGGAACTAGCCCCCACGCCAATCATTCCCCCAAACACATCCAATCAGAATTTTGAGATAGCCATTTTGTTCAGCGTAGGCTAGTTGATTTCCAGATAGAAAATATGTTTTTTAGGAGAAAACTCCCCCACAACCCTCAGGGCAAGGGTTTTAGGTTATGCCCTGGGGGCATATAAGGTTTTTATAAGAAGGCATTGTCGTAGAAACTTCAAAACAAGCTCATTCGACTGGAAATTTTAAGGGCTAGCTCCCTTCTTAATAGTCAAAAGTGATTGGGGGGAACAAGCCTCTCCCTCACGCCCATCATTCCCCCAAGCACATCCAATCAAAATTTTGAGATAGCCATTTTGTTCATCATAGTTGATTTCCAGATAGAAAATATGTTTTTGAGGAGTACACTCCCCAACAACCCTCAGGGCAAGCGTTTTAAGTTATGTCCTGGGGTATATAAAATCTTTATAGAAGGCGTTGTCGTAGAAACTTGAAAGGGGGTTCATTTGATTGGAAATTCAAAGAGCTAGTACCATTTTAATAGTCGAAAGTGATTGGAGGGCAACTAGCCCCCCCCCCACGGCCATCATTCACCCAAACATATCCATTCAAATTTTTGAGATGGCCATTTTGTTTAGCGTATTTTAGTTGATTTCCAGATAGAAAATATTTTTTTGAGAAGGATACTCCCCCATAACCCTCAGGGCAAGGGTTTTAAGTTATTCCTTGGGGGCGTATAAGGTTTTTAAAGCAGGCGTTGTCGTAGGAACTTCAAAACAGGCTTATTCGGTTAGAAACTCAATGGGGTAGTGCCCTTTTTAATATTCGAAAGTGATTGGAGGGCAACTACCCCCCCCCCCCATGCCCATCATCCCCCTAAACACATCCAATCAAAATTTTGAGATAGCCATTTTGTTCAGCATAGTTGAGTTCCAGATAGAAAATATGTTTTTGAGGAGGACACCCCCACAACCCTCAGGGCAAGGGTTTTAAGTTATGCCCAGGGGGTTCAAAATGTTTTTATAGAGAGCGTTGTCGTAGAAACTTCAAAAAAAGCTCATTCGATTGGAAATTCAAAGGGCTAGTGCCATTTTTAATAGTCGAAAGTGATAAGTAATATTTTTTGTTGTTGTTGTTGTTTAGACCAGGGCACTTCGTATCAAAGGAGTGGTCATGGGTACTTCGAAAGGGCCTCATTAGTAGTAAGGCAATAATAGATCCAACGAGTGATTGCGACATACGCCTTACCACGGGGCAGTCACCTATGGATTCTACGAATGATTGCATAATCCGACTTACCACGGGTCAGTCATCTATTACTATGAACAATACATGTCTTAGCAGACGGGTTTTCTGAGATAACACCCATTTTTTTGGGGTCAATCAGAGAGAGAGCGGTGGTTACTCCATATACAGTAACTTGATTAGTAGGTTTTTTTAACTTGGCAACGTATGATGTACTCAAGCAAAAACCCTATAAGATTTTTGTTGTCACTATTCTAGTTTTTTCTAAACCAGTATTTGCTTGCCTGTATAGGACCATGCTATTTGCTTAACATCCGTTTTTTTTTATTTGTCCTTGAAAAACTGTATACAGGTTTTTTTCTGTTTTTGTTGTCAATTGTACGATGGCACCTTTTCAGAGTATGTCCTTATGGATACCTTTCCAAGCAAGATGGTTAAACATGCTTTTTACAATCGGAAATGTTTTGATTAACATTTGCAATAAAAAAAAAGAAGGGGTAATGGGATTTGCGAATTGGAGGAGATGGGGTGATTATGTACTGTATAATACACAAGTGATGTTTTGGAGAGTATTGTCAATTTAACGAGAAATGACTGAAAAGTGTTTTGAGGGAGATGGGTTGCATGGAGGGTTGAGTTTTTTCAAAGAGAGTGAGTATTTGACATTTTTGCAAAAAGGGATAAGGAATTCGCAAATTGAACTCTATGAACGATATTAATTAATGTTTTGAATAATAGGAGTGTGAATGATTCTAATTAGTGAGTGGATTGTATGACGGTGGAGAAAAAAAGGATTAAACTGATTAACAGTTAAGGTAACCCCGAACGGGTTGTTAACTCAGGTAATTTGTTACTTGACCTAGCTTTACCTCTCCTTTGTGTTATTTATAAAAAACATGTAACGTTTTGAATTTTGGTTACATGAGGAATAGGATCTACCGGTACCTTTAGTTACCCAGGTCGGAGAAGCATAAAATAGTAGGAGAGGGGGAGGGGGATTATCTTGCGAAGGCATAACCAATTCCTGAACTTGCTCTAATCTCTCTTTGTCTAATCGATTGTCAAACTTCAGCTTGTTTACACATTATTGTTCAATATAAATCTGGAATCTTGACAAAGAAAAAATAATTATTTAAACAAAATGTACGATGCTGCTAATTAAAGAATAGTAGGCTACATTCAGAATTGTTTGCATGAGGGTTCAGATAAAGAGAGTTTACTTGCACGAGGGTTCAGATGCATGGGGGTTCAGTTGCTTGGGGTTCAGTTACACGAGGATTCAGTTACAATGGAACCCACACAAAAACAATGGGGCACACACAAAAGCCAAATTAGCCCAGTGGCCTATGAGAAAACTCAGTAGCACGGGGGGTCAGCTGTACAGGGTTTCGGTTATACAGGGGTTCAGTTGCATGGTGGGTTCAGTTGCACGAGGGTTCAGTTAAATGGGATATAGTTACACAGGGGTTTAGTTAAATTGGGTCGAGTTGCACGAGGGTTCAGTAGCACGAGGGTTCAGTAGCATGGGGGTTCAGTTGTACAGGGTTTCGGTTATACAGGGGTTCAGTTACATGGAGTGTTCAGTTGCACGAGGGGGGATTTGCGAATTGGAGGAGATGGGTTGATAGTGTACTGTATAATACACAAGTGATGTTTTGGAGTGTATTGTCAATTTAAAATAGTTTAGAAATAAAAAAAAATTTAACAAGAAATGGCTGAAAAGTGTTTTGAGGGGGAGGGGATTGCATGGAGGGTTGATTTGCGCGTGGGTTCAGTTAAAGGGGGTACAGTTACACGGGGGTTTAGTTAAATTGGGTTGAGTTGCACGAGGGTTCAGTAGCACGAGAGTTCAGTAGCACGGGGGTTCAGTTGTACAGGGTTTCGGTTATACAGGGATTCAGTTACATGGAGGGTTCAGTTGCACGAGGGTTCAGTTAAAGGGGGTATAGTTACACAGGGGTTTAGTTAAATTGGGTCTTAGTTTAAAAATGCTAGGAGGACTTGAGTTTCGTGGGCAGGGTGAGAAATGGTACTTATTCAATAACCTCGTAAACATGATACCTCAATCTATTATTCTAACTTGACTTCTAGGAATAGGACTTCATTCTATCGGCTAAATTAGTTTATTCATCTATAACGATGAACAAAAAAGACTATTAATTCTCCGTATTCTTCTTCTTCTTCTGATCATGCACCCTTTCCTCCTTCTCTCTTCTTCTTCTGATCATGCGCCCATTCCTCCTTCTCACTCGGGGTCAGTTGACGCCTCAGTATCCGGTAAAAATTGCATATTCCACTCGTTCTCCACACCTCATAATATCCATCATAAGTAATATAGTGTGAGTCATCGATCTTAGGTTCCCAATCTAGAAATGAAAATTAAAAGGCTTAAAATATATGGAATTTGTATAAGCTGTAATGGGCAAAAATTATTACTTCACGATCGATCTTATATACATAAAGATAATGTATTAAAAAGACCGTCAAAAAATTTTTTTTCAGTGTATGCCCGTGCAACTTCTATGGTAAGCACCATTTATCTGATAGCTAAGGAGGGTTCAGTTACATGAGGGTTCAGTTAAAGAGGGTTCAGTTGCATGGGGGATTCAGAAGCTTGGGATTCAGTTAAAGAATACCTCCTCGACAGATATATTTTTTTGATGTATTTTATAGCTATTACCAAAACGTCTAGCAGAGCGAAGTGTTATGGAGGGGGTATCTTGCTTCATATAAGAGATAATGAGCAGTCGTCTTAATTCTTAACGTTGCTCCTAATATCTACTTATAAATACTTATTTTTTAATTTCATTGGAATGAAAAGTCAAAGTCTACCATAAAGTGCAAAATATTTAGGAGGGTACAGTTCACTTCATATACCGGATAATTTCTCTTTGTCTTAGTATTAATGATGCTCCTTATTCTTTGTTGAACATGCTTATTTTTTAGAAGTCACCTCTTGCATACACAATGGAGAAATTTCATTCAAAAAATTATGAAAAAATTGTAAGTAAGTAACAATGTCTGGGGACCGGAACTTCTCAAATAATAAATCCCAGGAACCTAGCACCCACGAAAATCTAAAAAACTAGGTCTGAAGACCCAAACAGCTAATTAACCTTTCTAATTCATGATTTCATCTAGACATGAAAATTAAAGGGCTTAAAATATATGGAATTTGTATAAGCTGTAATGGCAAAATTATTACTTCCGATCGATCTTATATACAAGATAATGTATTAAAAGACCGTCAAAATTTTTCAGTGTAAGCCCGTGCAACTTCTATGGTAAGCACCATTTATCAGATAGCTAAGGAGGGTTCAGTTACATGAGGGTTCAGTTAAAGAGGGTTCAGTTGCATGGGGGACTCAGAAGCTTGGGATTCAGTTAAAGAATACCTCCTCGACAGATATATTTTTTTAATGTATTTTATAGCTATTACCAAAACGTCTAGCATAAAGAGCAAGGTATTTCGGAGGGGGTAGCTCGCTTCATATACGGGATGATTTGCATTCGTGTTAGTTTTTAATGATGTTCCTTATTTCTAGATGAAAATGCTTATTTTTTAATTTAATTGGGATGAAAAGTTAAAGTCTTGCATAAAGAGCAAGGTATTTAGGAGGGTGCAGTTCACTTCATATAACGGATAATTTCTATTTGTCTTAGTTTTAATGATGCTCCTTATTCCTTGTTGAAAATGCTTATTTTTTAGAAGTCACCTCTTGCATACACAATGGAGAAATTTCATTCAAAAAATTATGAAAAAATTGTAAGTAAGTAACAATGTCTGGGGACCGGAACTTCTCAAATAATAAATCCCAGGAACCTAACACCCACGAAAATCTAAAAAACTAGGTCTGAAAACCC